>NW_021319828.1:456846-495080 GCF_001605985.2 Dendrobium catenatum | reverse complement strand
ACCGAACCACTATAAATTTTGTGTCATTTACTTTACTACTTTTACGTTTCCGCACTTTCTATTTCAGTTTTAAAAACTCTGTGGTTGAAAAACCTTTTTCTACAAAATCTAAAAGAGATTTTATTTCGGTTCAAAAATTTTTAAAAAGGGGTCTTAAATTTTAACTTTTTTTTAAACTACCAATTCACCCCCCTCTTGGTAGCCTTGGGACATTCACTTAGGCTTAACAACCTAATTACTAGACTCAACATATAATACCAACCCGAGAGGTGAGCAGGAAAAAACCAATAGGCAAGGCAAAGAAAAACCAACCCAGCAACCAAAAGGAAGCTTCAGCTACCACAAGATAAGAGTAACCAGTTGAATTCATTCACACCCATAAAGCTCCCATTAACAGGCATCAACCAATACAACTTATAGAAAAGATTAAGCCAAATCCAATAATGAAAAAGTTGCAAGAACCAGCGACAGCTATAGTGATAACCCTCAAACACCATAAAAATATAAACACCACTCACAAAGTTAACCATACTAATGATATTGAAATACAGCAAGAAAGATCCAGCCACCACCAAACCAACCAAACAGGGATCAACCAGAGAGGTTAAAACTAAGAACCAACCAATGAAGAAAGACCAACCAAAAGAGAGAAATAAAAAGTGCAGATCATAATCAATCCATATTTGAATAAACTGCAGGCAGCAATTATAGTTATTATAGGAATCCTCAATGTCAAAGAGAAGCAACGATCATTAACATCCCATCAAACCAAAACAACCATAAACAACCAGCACCCCAGGACAAGTAAAATCACATAGAAATTCTGTATCAGGTGAACCGCAACCATCCAAAACACCAGGTAATTCAAAAGAATGAAATAAACTACACAACAGTAATATAAAGAATCAGAGAGCAGCCACCATAATAGACCCATAGAGAGGTCAAAAAAGCAAAAACCATATGGAACATAAAGAAATAAAAGGATCCTATAGGCCACACGGGCACCCCAATCCAGCAAAGGAGAAACCCACAGCCAACAAACAAGAACAGCAACACCAATAGAAAATCTAAACATGGCAGCAAGAGATCTCCAAAGAAAAGAGGAGACCCACAGCCACCAGAACAGTTGAGGATCAACAAAATTAAAGTTTAACATAGGTTAACCTAATTTGATCTAATCTAATAAGACCTTGAACTGGGACAGGCAGCTGAACAAGAGAGAGCTCAATCATACTATTACAGTTACAACCCAAAGTAGCCAAAGCCTGCACACATGCATTGCCCTCTTCCAGAATAATCGAATAGGAGCAGTTTAGGGAGAACAAAATCTCCCTAATATTCCTCTGAATGTAGAAAAGGGAAGAGGAACAAGTTCTATCAAGAAGAAAATTTAAATCAAAGTAAGGGCCAACCTCTAAAATAGTGTTATTAAGATAGAGACTATCACAAAGATTTAACCCATGAAGCACAGCAGTAAAAAAGGCACAATTAATATCACCATCATTAACAAGCCGAGCAAAACCCAAAATGAAAGTTCCATTATGATCTCTAATGAAGCCACCACAACCAAAAGTGTTACACAAATTAGCACTAGCCACTTTCAACTTAAATGAGTTGGGATGAGGCTTACCCCAATTAATGCACCTCATAGAGATTTGGGACTTAACCACATCCAAGTTAATACAAAAAGAAGTAAGAGTAAAAAGAAAGTTCTTGAAATTCTTAACCGAAAGTTAATTGGCAGAATAAAGTGCAACCACTTTATCCTTAACTTTATGGATGATTCTCTGATGATTCATAACAACCCCATTGAAACAGAAATCATTTCTCTCCAACCAAATGAACCAAAGAATAAGAGCGGGAATAGCATTTCTAACATGGCCTCTAAACCTAACCAACCGACCATTAAGCAAATTGTAAATATAAATATCATGATTATAACAGTTAAGGTGAAATAAGTCCTTAAAAAAATACCAAACCTTAATAGCAATGGGACCATAAATGAAAATGTGATGCATATTGTCAACATGAAAGCAGCATTGGCATCTAGAGGGGAAGATAAAACCTCTTTTCCTCAACATCTCATCAGTAGGAATGAACTTGTGAAGGATTCTCCAAATAAGAACAAAAATCATAGAGGGAATACTTTTATGCCAAATCATTTTAAAAAACTTAGAAGGCTCATTTTTAATTCTAAAAGAGTGCCAAGAATCCTTAATTATAAACAAGTCATCTTTAGTAAAAGTACAAAGCAAGACATCTTTAGTGTTGATGTTAAGAGGAATCTTTAAAACAAACTGAATAATGAAATCAGGAAGAATAGTGGAAAGCTTCTCCAAATCCCAGCCATTATAAGAGAAGAAATAGTTAACCTTCATGTTATCAATGGACATAGTGTTTAATAAAGAATCCATTGACTAACCATTCATCCAACGATCTTGCCAAAAGAAAATATTGCCATCCCCAAGACCCCAAACTAAAGAAGGATCCACTTTTCATTTAATCAAGCAGAGCCGATTCCACACCTTAGAGTGGCCTTTAGAGAAACTACACATGGAAGGATGTCTCCTCCCACAATACTTGGCCATCATAAAGTTGGCCCAAAGACTCACATTAGATCAAAAATTATACCACAGTTTAAATGAAAAAGCAGAAGCTAGATCAAACATAGTCTTACACCCTAAAGCCCCTTCTTGTAAAGTACCACAACATTTACCCCATGACATCCAATGAATCTTAGAATTATTCCTAGTACCTTTCCAAAAAAAATTATTAAAAATTCTATCAATTATATGGCACACCATTTTAGTAGGAAAAAGGGTTTGAAAACAATAAACCATAATAGAGCAAAGAACATTTTTAATGAGAATAAGATGGCCTCCAAAGCTTAAGAAATTTGAATCCCATGAAGAAAATCTATTTTGAACCACATAAATTAAATCATCGAAGAGAAAGGACTTAATCTGGCCCTTAAAGAGAGGAATACCCAGATATTTTAAAGGCAAACCACCATGAGTAAAACTAGAAAGACTCTTCATATCCATAACCCGATAAAAAGAAACATTTTTAGCAACAATAAAATAGCATTTATGCTTATTAAAAGCTAAACCACTAACCGATTCAAACTGATCAAAAAAATTCAAAATTTTACCAATCCTATTCATCGAAGCATTTGAAAACACAATGAAATTGTCAGCAAAACATAGATGAGAAATTTTAATACCACTTAAAGTTTTAAAATAAAGACTAGGACATTTGTAAAAAAGATCCGCAAGGCCCCTAGATAAATAATCTACAACAATAATAAAGATTGCATAAGAAATGGGGTCTCCTTGCCTCAGGCCATGAGAGGCTTTAAAGAAACCATGGCTCTTACTATTCATAATAATAGAAAAAAAGGACTTTTAATACAAGATTTGATAAGACTGATAAAATTATCATCAAAACCAAATAAGCTCAAGATTTTATAAATAAAGCACCAGTTAATATTATCATAAGCCTTAGCAATATCCAAGTTCATAATCATATTAACTCCTCTAACCTTGGCACCCAAGTCATGACAAAATTCTTGGGCCAACAAGAAATTGTCAGCAATGGCATGGCCTTTCACAAATCCCATTTGGAAATGAGAAATAAGCTTAGGAAATAAAACAGTTAGTCGATTCATCAAGATTTTAGAAAGCAGATTATAAAAAATAGTACACAAACTAATGGGTCTAAAATCATTCCAAGAATTCACAGAATTATTCTTGGGAACCATGACAAGAGAAGTAGAAAAAAAGAACTTCGAAATAGGAGAGCCATTAAAGAAATCAATGACAACAGAAAAAATATCATTAAAAATTATAGGCCAAGTTTTCTTGAAGAACTTAGTAGTGAATCCATCCGAAGCAGCCACAGAATCCGCATTTATGCCAAATAAAGTCTCTTTAATCTCATTAATAAGAGGAGGCTTGGATAAACCACAGTTATCCCCCTGAGAGACAATAATAGTTATAATGGATGGACTAGCAATAGTAGCAGGATTAAAGGATTTATTAAGGTGATTCTGAAAGAAATTAATAGTCAGATTAGCAATTTCATCATTATCCTTAGTAACAGAACCATCCACATGAGAAATTTTATGAATGCAATTAATAGCACGTTTCTTTTTAACCAAAGCATGAAAATATTTAGTGTTATTATCACCTTCCACCAAATGTTTGATTTCTATTTCCAAAAGATTTTTCCTGAACTTGAAGCTTACAAAGATCCACTTTAGCCTCAATCAAAAGACCATGGTTGGGCTCAAAGGGGTCCAACTAACAAAGATCCTCAAAAGAGTGAATCATGTCTTCAGCAATTAAAATATTAGAAAGAAGATTCTTAAAAATGTTATGATTCCACCAGTTCAAAACTTGCTTTAACCTTTTTAGTTTAAGCCAGAGTCTAATCATACTAGAAATAGAATCATCCGAAAAAAGAGGAGCATGCCAATTATTTTTAACGACATAAGGAAATAAATTCTCCATGTATTCCTCTAGCTTGACAGGATGCCTTGAAGGTTGTTGATATTCATCGATAGAGTCGATGCATTTCTGAATCACAGTTTTCTACCTTGTTAATTTCTTCTTCTTTCCTTTCTGAGATTTTGATCCACGCTTACACTTTCCTTTTTGGCCTTTGAAATATTTTAAAGGCTTTTTCTTACTTAAACTCGGTCCTCCTGCCACTGGATTCTTTGAAGGAGTCTTAGATCTACTTCCAATTCAAATTCACTTTTTTATGAATACCTTCAATTACCAGAAGGATATTCATCATATGTTTAGTTTTCTTTAAGATAAAGATCTCCCAACTACCTTCATTTTCTTAGGGTGATTTTCCTTTTATGTCCTCTATGCTTTAATAAGGTATAGAGGAGATAACATTGGTTTTCTTCCTCTTGGGATTGACAAGAATACTATTATAAAATGTAAGTTCACCATTATGATAAATCTTTTTGACAATCTTCGAATATGAAATATTCTTTAACTGGATGACTTATGATCCTATGATACAAATAGTAATTCGGATCATCAGTCATACTAGCCTATTCTGGTAGATGGGATTATGGCAATTGAAGGCTAATTTTTAGTGCTTGCCTAAAAATCTTTAATGTACACTCTTTTTTGAACGATACGGCTCGTTAAGTTCTCCTCCAAAGTAGGAGGCCTTTGCCTTTCTCTTCTTTGTTTTAGTATCTTTAGTGGATTCATTGAATCTTCCTTTACTTTCTTATCCAAGGAAGATAGGAATGTAGTATTCACCTCACTTATTTTTGACTCAAAGCTCTTGACTTATTTTCCTTTCCCTACCAGATTATTATTATAATTGAGGCTGATGCCTCTAGGCTTGGGTAACCTTTCAAATTTGGCTACATTATCCAATAATTTATAAAAAGTATTAATTTTAGTCATCGCTAGATATGGATCCATATGGTCATCTATATTTCCCATTAATAACTCAACAATATGATTTTAAGTGAGTTGTTACTCACATTTCATGCTTAGATTTCTCCACCTAATTATATACTTAGGGAATGATTCTTCTCTTTTCCTCTACTCAATAGAAAGGTCAGTGATAGTCACCTTCTTCATTGCACTGGTGAATCTTTTAATTAATTTTGTTTCTAATTTAGTAAATGTTCTTACTAAGTTGTTGGGTAACTCAGCATATCACTCAAAAGTCGTACCCATTAAACTACTAACAAATTGGTGCAGTAATAGAGTATCATTACTGCTTATATTTCAAATAGTAGCTTTTAAATGTACCAGATGTTGATGAGGGTTTACATTACCATCAAATAAACTAAACTTTGGCACCATGTGCCAATTTGGATACTTCTCTTATTATATTATGCTAATACATATGACATTTTCCCACTAAGACTTCAGCAACTTCAAAAGGAATAACTGCTTTAACCTTTTGGCTGATGACATTTTCAATTTGATATTTACTAACCATTTCACCTTCTTTAGGATATATTAGTGTTGGCTCCTATAACTCCTCAAATCTTCTGTCACAAGTGAGCGGTACATTAAGAGTAATTTGAACATTTCCTTGAGTATTTGCTAAACATGATTAACTAGTTGTAGCCATCATGACAAGTTGTCCAAATAACTATTTCATCATCTTACTCATATCATAAAGACAAGTATTTAAATGATGGATTTCTTGAAACTTATTTTGTTGCATTGATTGCATATCTATTTGCAACCTCTTTACAACTTCTTTAGATTCTTCCTCCTCAACTTCTTCTGATTATAGAATTCTATTCACAGACGCTGCTTGTTCCTGGTCATCTCATAGTTGCTCCTCATTTTGTAGATTTAACATAGCACTTCTATGAGTATACCTTTAATTAGCACGATCAGGTATATGATCAACAGTTTGTATGACTTTGACATCCATAGGACCAATTAACCCTTCCACTTCTTCATCATCATTATAGTAATTATCATTTTCTTTTGATTTATGGTCATCTTCAAGATTGGACTACCGCTTCCAATGTATGACTAGAGAGTCAGAAGTTTCTTTATAGACATAATTCTCTTCCTCTTTTAGTGTAATCAAATCAATAAAAGTCTCCTTATTGGGGGACAACTTCTGGACATGACATTTAAGTTTCCCTTTATAGATTTCTTTATCATGATCATATTTCTGAACTTCATGATATTTGAGTATTCTTGGAACCCAAACTTATTGTCTTCTCATAGTCACATAGCGACGTCCACCAACATCGAAATATACTATTGAATGGCCATATTCATGATGCCTATATTAGGGCCTTTATTTATCATATCTTCTATTATGGCCTCTTGCATATAAATTATCAGAAGGCTCTCCCAACTATTTTCTTTCATAATATGGATATCAACTCAAATTAGTACATAATTCTCTTGGCTCTCGGTAGTAGGGAGGACGTTTAAACTCCTCCCTATAAGGTCTTGCTGAAAATTTATTATTCTGAGGATGAATCACATATGAGGGAATAACTTTAGTGACATATTTCCTTAGTCTTCGTTGAAAATTTTTGTCTTTAATAGCCTTCAGTATTTTATATATCTTGGAAGAGGCAGATTCATCCTTTATTGGCAATGGTGGCTGTTGACGTGAAGTCTCCCAAAAATGTTTTTTTAAATGACCCTTATCATCATTTCTCTTTACCCGCTTTAATTATTTAAAACCATTATTGGTGGGTACATTTGCCTCTAACTATGGTGATGATTCTTGAAGTGTATCGAGCACCCATCCATTAGCTCATAAGTGAGCGTTGGCCTTCCTTCTAGCTTTCTTGGAAAGCTTAATATTTGTATCAGGAATTTCATTATTATACTATTCAGGCACTTTATCCTGAATTATGTTCTGACTGGATGTATTCATGCCAATAGATTATAGCTTAGTATCAGGAACTTCCTTCTGAATTATTGGAGCAGCAATAGGTGTCATAGAGAGACTTAAAAATATAGAGGCCCTCTTAAGAGCCTTCTCATCAACAGATTTAGTAGTAGGCTTCTTAGCAACAACTTTGATAGTAGGTATGCTAAAAGTATTCTCCAGAAGGAACTGTTGGAGCTGCATGACTTTGAAAATAGTTCTGAACTGAATGGTTGCTCCAGTATAGCCTTTATTCAGAACAGCTTGAGGGAACTGCACTCTAGCTCCCTCACCCAGGTTCATAGTTATGAAGAACTTTATAGGTGTACTATAAAGTCTATTGAGATAGTTGATACTTAGTTCGTGCCTGTTTGATATTCTTGTAACTTATATGTTTTTTATGATTCCAAATATTATTATTTTTATTATTATTTCTTCTAATATATTTTGGAAGAATTATTTTGCTCTCGTGTTTACTAACATTTCAGGGAAATCATACTTCAGATTGTTGAAGACTTCAAATCAAGATCAATCTAGAGTTTATTGTAATTGAAGTCTATATTTTCCATTTTATTGAGTCTGTGAGTGTGTGATTGTAATTGAGTAACTGAGTACATACACATCGGGGGAGAGTTTTAAAATTCATATTTCTAAAATGATCGTAATGTATAATATCCATTCGTACGTGACGGTCTGATCAGTTAGTTTTCCCGATGAGCATTAGAATAAATAGAAATGAAAACTTTTCTAAGTATGGATCATACTGTATGAACCCAATTCATACATGCCTTCCAGAGTACAAAATGGACGGGCCCTTGTTCGCTCAAATAAATTTTTTTCTAATTATGGATCATACTATACAAACCTAGTTCGTACATACCTTTCAGAGTATAAAATTATGAGGTCTCATTTTGTCCAGATGTTTCGTTCAGATGAATTTGAAAATTTTTATAACTGATTATGCCAGGCTATGACATCATCATTTGTACACCATCTAGAGTACAAAACTATGGGGTTCCTTTTCATACCGACGAAATAGAAAATTTTTCTAACTATTCATACTAGACAAACATGATTCGTACTGGATGATGATCGTGTATGAAATAATTTCATACCTATTTATAACAGGTTCATATACAACAATTTTTGAACTGTTCTTACGTATGAACTCCAATCGTACTGTACGATCATGGAAGCTCAAAATTGAAAATTTTAATTAATGGATGGTTTTTCGTTTCTTTTGTGTAAAAGGTCTACTAAAATTGATGTGAAAACATATTGACTTTGTGATTTTTCAAGGGCAATTGAAAGAGAGTGTGAGAGAGTGCTTGAGAGAGATTTCTTGCAAGTAGAGTGTGAAGGGTTAATAAGGTCACTCAAAGGTAAGGATTTCTTTATAATCTTGGTTATCACTCTTACTTTTGTCTTTCTAGATTATTCATGTGAAGATCTTTGAAGAAGATCATGTACTCTGCTGACATATGGAGGTTGTGAAAAGACAAATGTTCTCTACCTATACTTGGAAGGAGTAAAAGGATGATGATTCTCTGTCGACACTTAGAGAGTGTGAAAGGACGATGGTTCTTTACTAACACTTGGAGAGTGTGAAAGGTCGATGGTTCTTTGCCGCACTAGGGATTGGTGTAAGAGAGGTTTTTGTAAAGGCTTCTCAGCCTTGCTGTGGTGGCAAAAGGAGAATCACTTTGGTAATAGTGCAATAACTAAATAGGTAGTCTTCAGGAAGTGGATGTAGGTCATGTTTGACTGAACCACTATAAATCTTTATGTCTTTTTAATTCCATATTTATTTATTACAAGTTATTTATCTGTGATTGAAAAGTTATTTTGTAACTTTAATTAACTTGCTTTAAAATTTCAATGGCTTTCAAATTTTAAATCCAATATAAATTTTTTAAATTACCAATTCACCCTCCACCCCCTCTTGGTTAGCCTTGGGATAATAGCTTAGGCTTAACAACCTAATCTAGTTTCAATAAGTGGTATCAGAGCTTTCTTTCAAAACCATAAGTTTAGACTACTTATTGAAAAAATAGAATGGCTACTTTTGAAAATTAAAACATACCTAAAGGGTATTCGATCACTAGACCTCTATTATTTGATAATATTCCTTTTAATTTTTTGGAAAACACACATATCTACTTTTCTGCAATCACTAGATTATCGCATGTGAATTTTAGTTCAAGAAGGGTATACAAAACAACCTAGATTGGTTAATGGCGTTAGAGTTGAAACACCCTTTGCTGACTGGTCTATAGAACAATGTGACTTAACATAGTTAAACATTAAAAGCCAAAATAATTTCTTTTGTGCACTTACGTTAAAAGATTACTAGTGGGTTTCCAATTATAAAAGTGAAAAAGACATATGGGATAGACTTTATATTACTTATAAAGGACTAATGAAGTAAAACAATGTAGACTAAGCATCTTGTTACATGACTATAAATTATTTCACATGAAACCAAATGAATCCATTTCTAAAATGTATACAAGATTCACTCAGATAGTCTCTTCTTTGCATGCATTAGGTAAGGAATTAACGAATGCTGAATTAGTAAATAAAATACTTCATTTTTTGCCTACTACTTATGATACTAAAATAACTATGATTACAGAGTCTAAAAATTTAAATGTTTACTCTGTTAATAATCTTCTTGGAACACTAATTGCTTATGAGCAAGGAGTGAGTCAAAGAAAGATTGATGTAGGAGAACAATGAAAAAAGAAGAACATAGCACTGAAATTGGAGGAATCATAGAGTGATCAATCATAATCTGAGGATGAGGACGATATTGCTTTGATGACTAGGCAATTTATAAGGTTTCATAAAAGGAAGCAAAGGAGATGCCAGCAGTGGAACATAGGTTAGTTTAATAAAAATATTAAGGTTTTTAATGATGTGATTTGCTATGAATACAAGAAACCTGGACAAATAAAATTAGATTGTCCCAATCTTAAAACTACTCCTAGTAAGGAGAAGGTAGAGGAGAAAGCAAATATGAAGAAGGGCAAGAAGAGACTTTAGAGAGCTTTTTGGGCGGACTCAGCTTCAGATGTATCAAAAATAGAAAAAGAGAAAGAAGTCACCAATTTGTGCTTAATGGCCAACAATCTTGATTAGTCATATCAAGAAGAAGTATGCGACTTGACTTATAATAAATTATCATAAGTTTCTGAAAGAATTCATGACGCATATAGAAAGCTTAAGAAAATACATGCTAGTTTAAATCTTGAAATGTTAGAATTGCAAAGAGAGCATGAAATTTTTAAAAAAGATCACACATTAATAGATAACAATCACATTAGTTTGCTTGATGAATTTGATGACTTGAATAAAAAGAATAATCTTTTAAAATCATCTTATGCTCAATTAGAAAAAGAATTTAAGGATTTTAAGGATGAATCATAAAGTAGAGAGCATTATTTGAATTATAGTAAAAATGTGTTAAAAGATTTAAACATATTTCTTAAATTGAAAGTAAAAGATCTTGAGGAAAATAGGATATCCCCAACATTTGAAGATTTTAAAAATTCTAATTTGAGGTCAAAATTTTTATAACCTAGGAAAAGACAAATTTACTATAGAGGATTAAGAAATCCATTTCCTAGAGTTAAAATGTTATTCTTGTGGAATGATTGGAAATATTGTACATACTTGTACTTTGAATAAAAAAACTCATTTAGTGTGGAAACCTAAGATACATAAGCTTAGACATATGATACATGCATCTAGTTTTATTTGACCAAGAGGAGAACCCAAACTCGTTATGGTTCCCAAGTCTAACATTTTATTATTTCATAAGAGCACTCTCAAATAAGGCCTCATGAGAGCATCTGGTACCTGTACAGCGGTTTCTCAAAGCATATGACTAGAGACACTAAGCAATTTATATCGTTGTTAGCCAAAAGTGGAGGCAAGGTTACATTTGGAGATAACACCACTAGGAAAGTAATTGGATCAGGTATGATTGAAAACTTGCAATATTTTTTCATTGAAAATGTACTACTCGTAGAAGGCTTAAAGAATAATTTGTTAAGTATAAGTCAGCTCTATGATAAAGGGTATAATGTAAAATTCTTTTCCACTAGCTTCATATTAAGCCTGAATGCTAAAGATATTTTGTATGAAAAAAGGATGAATAATATTTATATACTAGATTTGAATTGTATTTTAGTTCATAATGCTTTTTATTTAAACTATTTCTAATGATTCATGATTATGGCAAAGGAGACTATGTTACTCTAGCATGAAAAACCTTTAAAAAATTACTCAAAAGGATTTGGTTAGAGGTATACCAAAATTAGACTTTACTATGGATCACGTTTGAGATGCATGTCAATTAAGAAAATAGGTAAAGTACTCTTTTAATTCCAACAAGGATTTTATATCTAGTAAACCTTTGGAGATTATTCATATGAATCTTTTTGGACTGATTAGTATTGTTAGTCTAAGAGGGAAGGTATATGATTTTGTGATTGTAGATAATTTCTCAAGATTCATGTGGGTTAAATTTTTATTTCAAAAAAGTGAGTCATTTGAGGAATTTAGAAATTTTTTGACTTGGATTCAAAGTAAATTAGGGCCTGAGATTTTAACTATACAAAGTGATCACAGTAATGAATTTGAAAATACAAAATTTGAGGATTTTTGTAAAGAGAAAGGGATTGATCATAATTTTTCTGCACCTAAAACCTCTCAGCATAATGGGATAGTCGAAAGAGAGAACATAATATTAATTGAAGCCACTAGAGTCATACTGGATGAATATTCACTTCCTAATTATTTATGGACTGCAGCAGTTACACTGCTTGTTATATTCTAAATAGGATAAACATTAGATCAAAATTAAATAAAACACCCTATGAGCTTCTTAAGGGGAGAACACCTAAATTGTCTTTTTTTGCATATTTTTGGATGTAAGGTGTTCGTACATAATAATAAAAAAATAGAAAAATTTAATCTAAAATCAGATGAAGAAATTTTTCTTGGATACTCTACTATTGGAAAATCTTATAAAGTTTTTAACAAAAGAACTTTGGTAGTTGAGGAAATCATAAATGTTGTATTTGATGAATCTGGAATTTTAGGAGAGCCAATTTTGGAAGAAGATGATTTGACAAATAAATCCCAAAGGATTAAGAAGATTAATTTAGAAGAAAATTTGGAGACTAAAAATCCGTTGCGTAGAGATTTGAGATTTTCTAAAAATCACCCTAAGGAATTAATTTTAGGTGAACCTAGTGAGGGTGTTAGGACTAGGTGTGGACTAAGAAAAGAAATTGATCATTCTACTTTTATTTCGATGATAGAATCCACAAATATAAATTAAGCACTTTTGAATGAATTTTGGATTTTGGCAAAGCAAGAAGAATTAAATTAATTTATAAGAAATAAAGTTTGGAAATTTATAGCAAGGCTAAAGGATCAAAGTGTAGTTGGAACTAAGTGGGTATTTAAAAATAAAATGAATGACACAGGAGTTATTGTTAGAAATAAGGCTAGATTGGTGGCTAAAAGATATAATCAGATTGAAGAGATTGATTTTAAGGAGACTTGCTCTGTAGCGAGACTTGAAGTAATTAGGGTTTTGTTAGCATTTGCTTATTTTAGATGATTCAAATTATTTCAAATAGATGTTAAAAGTGTCTTTTTTAATGGGGTGATAGAAGAGGATATTTATGTTGAATAACCTCTAGGTTTTGAAAATTCTAAATACCCAAATCATGTTTTTAAATTGAAAAGATATTATATGGATTGAAGCAGGCACCTAAGGCTTGGTATGAGAGATTGAGCATTTTTCTACTTAAGAGATCTTTTGTAAAAGGAAGTGTGGATACCACTCTCTTTTTAAGGAAATTAAGATATGATATACTCATTATTCAGATTTATGTCAATGATATCTTTTTGGATCTACAAATAAAAATATTTGTGATGATTTTTTTTTAAATAATGAGTATTGAATTGGAGATGTGTCAAATTAGAGATCTTAATTACTTTCTAAGTTTTAGCATTAAACAAATTTATGAGGGAACATTTCTTAGTCAGTTGAAGTATGTTAAGGACATCCTCAAAAAATATGAAATGGATAATGCTAAATCTGTTAGTACACTTATGTGTTCCTCAGTTCAGTTGGATAAGGACCCAAAAGAAAATATGTTGATCAAAAGCAATTTAGGGAAATTATTGGATTTTTGCTTTACTTGACTACTAGCAGACCCAGTATTATGTTCAGTATTTATTTGCGTACTAAATTTCAATCAGATCTAAAAGAATCATATTTAATAGAAGTAAAAAGAATTTTGAGTTATCTCTTGAGAACTCATAACTTATGGATTTGGTATCCTAAGGTTAGCTCTTTACTTAAAATAATTAGATATTCATATTCAAACTTTGCAGCTTGTAGGGTTGATCAAAAGAGTACATCTAAAACTTATCAATTTATAAGAAAATCTTTAATATTTTGGTCCAGAAGAAAATAGAATTCTATAGCCCTTTCTACTATAGAAGCTAAATATATTGTCTTAGGAAGTTGTGTGGCTCAAGTTCTTTGGTTGAAATAATAATTAAATTATTTAGGATTTTTAATAGGCATAATTCCAATTTATTGTGATAACACTAAAGCCTTTTGCATTTCAAAAAATCCTATTCAAAATTCTAGAACCAAACATATAGATATAAGGCATCATTTTATTAGAGATCATGTAAATGAGAAATTGAATTAAACCATAATTTTACTGAAAATCAACTTGTAGATATTTTTATAAAATCACTAGCTTTTAATACTTTTAGCACATTAAGAACATGGCATGGTGTGATCGATCTTAACACTTAATAAAAAATTTCTACAAACTTGATATTTGTATTTGTATGTTTTCATTTTAGTTTTTCAATGTGCTAATTTGTGTAAGTGCTTTTCTGATTTTGTTTTATATTTTATGTGTTTTTGAATTTTTTGTCAAAATCAAATTTCCTATTTCTGAATGATCGTGCAAATTTTTCTAAGTGTTCTATTCATACTGTATGAAATTATTTTTGTCCCATACAAATTTTGTAGCACGTAAATTATTATTTTAGACTAATCACATAAAAGTTTTAATTTCTCAATACATATTATATTGTACGATATTTATATCATCCCGAATGATTTGTGTTACTTTGTATATACTCATGTAGACAGTTATACGGGCAGAATCAGTTATTATAACCGATCATACGTACAAACTTTTAGTTCGCACATATGAACCACGTGTCATTTGATGTGGGGGACGAACCTAACCGACTTTAAAATTATCTTAAATAACCATTTATCCTGAATGAATACATGTTCGTCTGTATGATCGTCTGGTCAAAAAGCATGTATGAAAGGACACTTCATAACTTACGTGATAACAAAATTTTGTTTCATTTTGAATGTATTTGATCGTACCTATGAAATTATTTTCTTATATCATGAACCATCTATCGTACTATACAAATCTCTTTTCATACAGTACGAATGGTCATTTTTTTCTTTAAATAAGAGGGCATTAAATTTCTTTTTTCATTCACTTTACAGCCTCCTTCAATCCTTCACTTCTTTGTTACGGCCAGTTCTAGCAAGCGTGGTAGAATCTCTAAGGGATCATCTTCTAGGAGTGGAGATGAAAGCTTTCTATCTAGAGCAAGTGAGGATTCTTTCTTTAGGTTTGTCTATGCTAAAATTACTACTGCTAAAATCTTACTTCAAGAAGATATTCACTTTCAAGTTAAGCCTCTTACTGCCACAACTTAATTTGCTTTTATCTTGACTTTGATCCATGCCTACAATAAAGAAACCTTTCACTTTTGTTTGGTAAATATGTCTTTTAGTTATGATGAGAGAATGATTAGATCTTATGTCCTAAAGGAAAGGGCAGAAATTACTAAGGAAGATTTGGGAACTTTTCTTCATTTGAGAACTCAAAGAGTTATAGCCCACACAATGACTTCTAAATCTTATTTTGACTGGAATGAAATAAATAATGTTCTTAGAGGGGTTGAACAAGTAGGTCATTTGCCTAGGGTCTATACCTTAAACCAAAATCCAATGGTCATTCATCGTGTCCTTAGAACTTCAATAATTCCTAAAGCAGATGATCATAATAACATTACTCCTCTTCTATCCACTGTTACCTATCTTGTCATGACTGGATAACCAATAAATGAAGCCCAACTTATTCTTGATTATATTCACAGACTTTCTAAAATTGGACATGTCTCTCATAGGAGAAAGACGAATATTGCCTTAGGACATCTTGTGACCTATAATTTTAAAAAGAAGTTTAATAATAGTTAAGGAGAAATATAGGGTATTCAATTTTATTCAAATAATAATTATTTTTCCATCATCAAAAAGGGAGAGATTATTGAGATAGTTGCTACTTAGTTCTTGCCTGTTTGATATTCTTGCAACTTATATGTTTTGATGATTCTAAATATTATTATTTTGATTAATATTTCTCTTTATATATTTTGGAAGAATTATTTTGCTCTTGTGTATACTAAGATTTTAGGGAAATCATACTTCAAATTGCTGAAGACTTCAAATCATGATCAATCTAGAGTTTATTATAATTAAAATCTATTTTATTTATTTTATTAAATCTGAGAGAGTATGATTGTAATTGAGTAACTGAGCACACACACAATAGGGGAGAGTTTTAAAATTCACATTTTTTAACTGATCGTACTGTATGATATCCGTTCATAAAAGATGATATAGTCAGTTATTTTCCCCAGTGAGTAGTCAAACCAATGGAAATGAAAAATTTTATAAGTATGGATCATACTATACAAACCCAGTTCATACATGCCTTCCAAAGTATGAAATGGATGGGTCCTTATTCACTCAAATAAAATTTTTTCTAAGTATGGATCGTATTATACAAACCCAGTTAGTACATACCTTCCAGAGTACAAAAATGTGAGGTCCCATTTCATCCCAATGTTTCATTCAGGCGAATTTGAAAAATTTTATAACTGATCATACTAGATGATGATGTCATCATATGTACGCCATCCAGAGTACGAAATTGTGGGGTTCCTTTTCGTACCGACGAACTGAAAAAATTTTCTAACTGTTCATACCGGATGATGATCATGTACGAAATGATTTTGCACCTATTCACAATAGGTTAATATGCAACAATTTTTGAACTGTTCATACGTACGAACTTTGATCGTACTATAAGATTGTGGATGCTCAAAATTGAAAAATTCAATTTTTTAGACAGTTTTTCATGACTTTTTTATAAAAGATCTAATAAAGCTGATGTGAAAAAGTCTTGTCTTCGTGATTTTGTAAGGGCAATTGAAAGAGAGAGTGTGAGAGGGTGTTTGAGAGAGATTTCTTTCAAGTGGAGTGTGAAGGGTTCATAAGGTTACTCAAAGGTAAGGATTTTTTTATAATTTTGATTATCACTCTTCCTCTTATTTTTCTTGATTGTTCGTGTGAAGATCTTTGAAGAAGATTCAATACTCTTCCGACACTTGAAGGGTGTGAAAGGATGAAGGTTCTCTGTAATAGTGCAATACCTGAAGAGGGAGTCTTTAGGGAGTGGATGTAGGTCGTGTTTGATTGAACCACTATAAATCTTTATATCTTTCTAATTTCGTATTTATTTACTGTAAGTTATTTATCTATAATTGAAAAGTTATTTTATAACTTTAATTAACTTTCTTTAAAATTTCAGTGACAATCAAATTTTAAATTATCAATTCACCCCCCTCTTAGTTAGCCTTAGGGTAATAGCTTATGCTTAACAACCTAATCTAGTTTCAACATAATCAACCTGAATTTTTTTGAAAAAGAAAATACAAGCTTGTGATGAATGAACAGTTATAATTATTTTAAATGTTTTGTTAATTGAGACTAAACAAAAATTGTCTTTTAATTCAAAGATGGAGAGAAAAGTAATCCCAGCGGAGTCACCAGAAATTTGTTGGTTCAAGAAAAATGGCACGTATGTATGAAACCTATTGCAAATAAAGGATTCTTTTTCCCTTAAGTTAGATTGTAGTTAAACATATTTCTCCTGAGGGTAGTGTCAGGGTTATGTTAGATCTCTGGTTCTTACTTCCCATGAGTGCAAGTACTCGTAGTTAAATACCCCTCTTAATATATAAGAAAGAACTTTTTATTACGGATGAATAAAGTTTTTAGATAATTTAGTCTCAATAGAGAGAAAATGGAGTTAAACTCGATCAAGATCCCTTGGTTTTGTCATCTCAGGTATATCGTATGTTTCAATATATCAATACTACCAATTATTGATCGTAGTGTCTAAGAAATCTGATTAGCAGTTGTGGGTTACCTTCTCTCAAGGATCCCAAGTATACTAAAGTGTCCATATATAATTTTTAATTTTATTAGGTATTTTAGGGTTTACATCTATTAGAATACCCAAAAATTGATCTAGTTTGGGATTTATGACTTCATTTAGAAGTAACCCAGGAGTTTGGAATGGAACAGAACTTATGTCTTCTTTAGAAAGTAGCACAGAGATTTAGATTTAGGTTGGGACTTACAGCTTTCATAGAAATTAACCTAGGGATTTAATATGGAATAGGACTTATTGCTCTATTTATGAGTCACACAAGGATGTGTCTTAACTCTACAACAAGGCTTCTCAAAGATTTTAATTATTTGGGTAGGTCTTATGACTTCCCTTAGGAAGTAACCTAAAAAGTCGGTCTTACGACTTAATTTGTTTAGACTAAGATACCCAATAGTTTGAAGTAGATTATTTGGGATTTAGGATCATTGCTATTTATTTAAAAAATTTCCTAAAATATGAGTATTATAACTTCACTTAGAAGTTGTCCATTAGTAGGTCTTACAACTTAATCCAATAGACTAGGACGCCCATAAATTTATGTGTTTTGTAGAAAATACTATGATAGAAATTCCATATATTTTTGACATATGATTATTATCATAATTACTGTATTGCAAAACATTATTTAAAGATGAAATTCTCTCTTGAGGCTTTTTATATTGATTTTTCAATAAAATATATCTGGGTAGCCCAAGTTAGTGGGACTTACAGCCTCTACTAAAGATAGCTCAAATATTTCAATTGGATAAGTCTTATTGTTCCCCTAGAAATTGACTAATAATAGGTATTATGACCTAACTTTGTAAGCTAAGTGGTTCGAGTGATGGGTCTTTCAACCTAGCAGTATAGACTAGGATGCCTGAGTGAGGAGTCCGGGATTATTTTACTCCCTAAATATTTTCCTGAGAGATCAGACTTACGACTTCTATTAGAAGTGGTCGGTATTTTAATTAGTGGTTAGGGGTTAGGTGAATTTTTTGAAAAACTTTCTCCTAAGTTTTGAAAGTTCGCTAGGGATGTTAAAACCTATAGAACTGGCCCGAGGCTAACCTAGAGGGGGGGTGAATTGGTATTTAAAAAAATTATTTAAGCAAAGCACAAATATCACAAACCAAATCACCACAAAAATAAGTGCGGAAGAAAATAAATACGGAAGCAGTAAAATAAGAACATAAGGGTTTATAGTGGTTCGGTCAACTCGACCTACGTCCACTCCCCAGAAGCGCCCTCCGAGTATTGCACTACAATCGTGACTCTCCTTTATCCCCCACAGCTAGGCAGAGAAGCCCTTACAAATACCTCCTTTCTTCCACCCCCGGCAAGGCAGAGAACCTCCCTCCTTTTGCTTCCTCCTGAAGCAGACAGAGAACCTGGATCGATCGCTGAAGCTTACCTTTGCAAACCTCTCCAAGGATAAGAGACTCTAGGAAGAAGAAGTTAAACAATGCTTGGAGCAACCCTTGTGAATCCCCTCACAAGCTCCCCTCACAAGATCCTCTCTCTCTCTCACCCTCTCTCTCTCTCTCTATCTCCTTTAGGTTTTCTCAGGTCAAGACAGCAGCCAAGGATTTTCAAAAATGTTGAACAAGAGCTCTTAAATAGAAGAGCTTCAATGGAGCTCATTAATTGCAAGCTGCCGACTTTATCGTCCACGAAGATATGGAAATCATCCTGGTCGATTAGTACAAATCTTATAGGATCGGAAAAAGCATCGCCCTGAATGCAAACTGGATGATTAAAAATTTTCTTGATCATCCCGAATGATCTCACGATCATCCTTATCGATCAATTCAAATCAGAGTAAAATCGTCCAGAGCATCGCCCTGAATTTTAACAGTCCGATCCAAATCGGCAAGAACATCACCCTGAATTTGTGCTGGCCAATATTTATCGTCCAGAAGCAACTAAAGGTTTTTGAATAGATTATTCTGGCCGATCCTGCGATCGTCCAGGACGATGTGATCATATCAATCATTCTTAATTACTTCCTTGATTCCTGGATCAATTTAGGCATAATTGTGTGATATCATCCAGGCCGATCTCATGATCGTCCTGGCCTATTTCCAAAAATACAGAATACCTAAATTGATCATGGAAGCAATTTCTTTCTATATTTAGCATATCATCCTAGCCGATACAGGTATCGTCCAGTCCGATCAGTTAATAACGGCAGCCTTAACTAAGAGATCCTGATTAGATCTTCTATTTTGAGCTCGATCGTCCAGGACGATATAAATATCATTCGGGACGATGTGAGTAAAAACATAAGTTCTAAATCTCTCATGTGTGCATAGGGTTACATAACATCAGTCACTTCAAGCAATTACAATTGACTCAAGAAAGAAAAAAAAAATTATAGACTAACTCAACCCTAATCTACCCAGTCTTTAGCTGATTTTGATTTTCGTATGATCATTGAGTCCTGAAAAGTCAGTAGAAAAAGGCAGTCGTAGTGAAACAAGATTTTTTTTCTATCATCAAAATCATAATCCAAAAATAGGTTTGTAACAAGTTCAGGCTTACATCTTTCCTTTGAAAGTTATCGAGTAGTGGGTTAGATAATCAAATTCTTATAAATAAGGCTGCCCAAGAGTTTTGAATTTGATTGTTTGCATAAACAATAATTGCTTGTATAATGTTTGGAGATTTGTTATATACCTGTTTGAGCTAGTTTGAGATATTGATTTCGACACTTCGGGTTTTGACACTAGTGTCAGTGTTTTAGTTATTTTGTGCTCGTAGTATTTTCCCACTACAGTAGTCTACTACTCTACTCATTTTTTTGGCACTGTTACTTTACTAGTTTCATTAATACTTAGTTTTTCTTGCTTTTCAGTACTTTTATCTTACTAATAGTAGCTAGATTCATTTTTCCAGTATTTAACTTTATTTATAATTATACTGACTTTTATCTGCTTGTTTACAGGTGTACGTAGCCAATAGTTGCAGTAGTCGGAGCTTGTAGTTGTAAAGGATAGAGCCCAGAAGAAGCTATAAGAGCTTAAACAGTAGAGCTTTGGAGAGCATGCAGAGGAGTTCAGTTTGAGTGCGTTGAGTTGTTTGTATTAATATTGGAGAGTTTGAGAATTTTTGGAGAGTTGGAAAGTAATGTTGTATATGTCATTTAGTGAAAACTTCTCTTTCCCCCCACTTTTTTTTCTTTTTCTTCTTTTTTTTTTGCATTTTTTAATTTAAACTATCCCCTCAGGATCAAAGATCAACTGTGTGGGTTCTTCATATTTTATTTCATCTTGCCCAGATCTAAGATCAATGATGCTAGAGCTTCAAATTTAAAACCATTCGCCTGGATCTAAGATCACCACTCGGGTATTCGAATTGTGAAACCATCCGCCCAGATCTAAGATCGATGGTGTGGGTATTTGAATTGAAAATTCCTAACCAAACCTAAGGTCGATGGTACATGTCTTTGACACCTATGTCAAAGTCTCATTCTCCCTTTTTTATATCATTTATTTGAAACATTATAATTATAATTATATGTATAATTATAATTATATATGTACGTATACATACTACAAATAAACAGAGAGGGACGGAGGAGTCTGATCGGGTTTGCTAGGGTAGTCGTCGATGGAGCTTAGTCAAATGGTAACGAAGGAGCATTGAGATAATTTGGGGTAGTTTGATATCAGATAAACAATGGGATTTAAGTTGCATTTACACTAAATCCAACCAAATGGGCTTTATGCATGCATTAAATCCCGACAATGGGTAAATCTCTTAGTTCTGTGGATTTATGGGATTTGGCTGAAGAAGCACATGAAGGGTAGAAAGTTACCTTTATAGCCTAAGAGATTCCGTAGTTATTTCCAACTAAAATGTGGTAACTTCCAATTTGACGTGAAGGAAAAGTCATCGAAAGAGTGAAATTAAATGGTAACAAAGGGGCCAAATTTGGATAGCCATGCAAGAACCAAAGTCGTGACTCATGTGACTTCTACACCTCCTGCAAAGCTACAAGTCGAACAGTAATATGGAGCCAGAGAAGCGACGTGTGCAATCTCCACCTCCTACGAATTAACAAAGATGAACAGTAAAGGAGTTAAAGGAGTGATGCATGCAATCTCTGCTCTCCTTACTAATCAATGAAGACAAATAGCGACGACGAAAAAGAAGATGAAAGGCGAACCCTAGACGCATCCTACGAAAACAACGAAGTCAAATAGCAAACGACGGAATAAGCAAGGTGAGCAATCTGTGTCTTTTTTTTTATCCCTTTTATCAATCCTTTTAAAGGAATGAGTGTGTTTTTATCTTAGTTTGAACAAAGGGTCATTGTGTTTGGAGGCTAACCACGCCAGGTGGGGTCGATGGAGGTAGCAAACATATGCTTTGGTACGATTTTTTTTCTTTTTTCTTTTGCTTCCTTTTCTATGGTCAACAACAAGACAACTAAAAAGAAAAATAAAACAAGCATAGCATAACCTAAATTAATTAGATATATGGAGGATCCTGATTAGGTGGAGGTGGTGGTTAAAAGTATTGATAGGTAGAAGAAAATTGATCGCTCAACCAAGCTCTATCCACCTTATGCAATTGCTGAAGTTGATCGTGTTGTTGTTGAATAGTTTAAAAAAATATGTGTCAATTTTCTAAGGTAAAGTGGCAAAGGATCTATCAAGGAGGAAGGTGCTAATATTTCATACAACGCTCTAGGTACTTTCTTCAATCCATACAATATCCTTTTTAATTTATTAACATGATTTGAGAAAGATGAATTCTCAAATTCAGGGGGTTGTTCTACATAGACATCTTACTTAATTATCCCATTAGATGTCACATTTTACATCCATTTTATACAGTTTAAAACCTATAAAGAAAGTGAATGATAACAACACTCTAATTGCTTCTAACATAGCTACAAGGAAAATGGTCTCCTCAAAGTCAATCCATTCTATTTGATTGTATCCCTTAGCTATTAACCATGCCTTATTCCAAATCACTACTCTAGAGTCATTCATCTTATTTTTGAACACCCACTTGCTTCCTATAACACTCTTATCCTTAGGTCTACTAACCAATTAACAAATTTCATTCCAAATAAATTGGTTCAACTCTTTTTATAAAGTTAGGATCCATAATTCATTAGATCGAGTTAAATCTAAATTAGTTGGTTCTACCATAAGATGAATGTAGAATTAGGGATGTCAATTTTTGACATGACCTGAAACACGACCCGAACCCGACCCAAAAAAATCCGAGTTCGGGTCAACCCGAACCCGAATCGGGTCAGGTTCGGGTTGAACAAATCAACCCGTTTTAAAAATCGGGTCGGGTTCGGGTTGACCCAGCAACCCGAAATTGACCCGAAATTGACCCGAAAGTGACATGAAAACTCATATTTGACCCGAAAACCCGAGGTCGACCCGATTTTGACTCAATTTTGACCCGAAAATTGAATATTGACCTGATTTTGACCCAAAAATTAGTAATTTTAGATCAAATTTGGGTCATTCGTGTCGTGTCAGGTTGACCCAGACCCAAATCGGGTCAGGTTCGAGTCAGGAAACCTGACCCGTTTCTAAAAACGGGTCGGGTTCGGGTTGACCCGAACAGTGCCGGGTCAGTTTCGGGTTCGACTCGAACCCGACCCGCTGACCCAAATCGACACCCCTATGTAGAATGACCAACCTCCTTCTTAAGTCCTTTCCTAGTCTTTACTCCTATAGATGGTCTCCTATGATATGCGCCATAGGATGACTAGATGAATATATCCAATCTCCAGGCAAAAGATTCGAAGGTTATACTCTATTTTCTAGGTCAATAGATTTTAATCCTTGGATGACTTCTACCACTTGTTCTTCTGACCTAGGATTTTAGGATCTATGAGATTCATCATATACTATATGGGTGGTCTCCTCTACCACTAAGGTCCTCCTATTGAAAACTCTTTAGGCTTTACCTACAAAAGAATGTCCTAGGAAAACTCCTTAGATTTGGGGTCAAAATTTTCTAGGGGTGATTATCCATATATTAGAATGAACACTTAACAACCAAAAATATGGAGGTGAGATATATTGTGTGTCCCACATTTGAGTAATTCATTTGATGTCTTATTGTGTTTGGATTTGACACTAACCCTCTAAAGAATATAGCAAGTAGTATTCACTACTTCAACCAAGAAATATCAAGGAGGTGAATACTCAAGTAGGATGGCTTTAGCAGCATCTACTAAGGTTTCATTCTTTTTTTTTTAAACCCAATTTTGTTGAGTTGTTTTAGGAGTTAAAATATTATGTTATATTTATAGCTCCTAACAAAATGAGTTAAACCTATCATTTTCAAATTCTCCATCATGATCAATATGACTAGTTAAAATTTCACAACCTAATTTTTTCTGAATCTTTGTAGAAAATGTCTTAAATTTCTCAAATAATACATTCTTATGTGAAAAAAGCCTAACACATATAAATCTAGAGTAATCATCAACAATCACATATCCATATACTTGTTGAAACTTATTAAATATGAATTAAGTTGTTAGACCTAACCTTATGTCCCAAAAGCTAACCAAGAGGAGGGGGGGTGAATTGATAATTTAAAAATTCTTCCTCTTTAAATCGATTAAAGTTTTAGTGAAATTTTAAAATGATTTATTCAATCACAGATCAACACAAAAGCATTAAAGTAAAAAACAACGGAAAATAAAAAGACACAAGATTTATAGTGGTTCGGTCGAACATTACCTACATCCACTCCCTGAAGTCTCCCACTTTAGGTATTACACTATTACCACAAGTGTCTCTCCTTTTGCCCCACCAGCAAAGTGGAGAAGCCTTCACAAAAAACTCTCTTCCACCACAACCCAGTGCGCCAGAGAACCGTCATCCTTTTACACCCTCCAAGTATCGGCAGAGAACCGTCGGCTGTTCACACTCTCCAAGTGTAGGCAGAGAACCATCGTCCTTTCACACTCTCCAAGAGTAGGCAAAGAACCCTTTGGCTGCTCACAAACCTCGAGTGTCGGTAGAGAACCAGATCTCCTTAAAAGATCTTCTCAAAAGAAATCTAGAAGGACAAGAGAAAAAGAGTGAAGTAATCACAAATTACAAATAGAGATTTTTACCTTTGAGTAACCAAGTGAACCCTTCAAGCTCCAGTAGTAAGATTTCTCCTTCAAACACTCTCTCTTACTCTCTCCTTTATTCTCCCTTGAGTATTTATAAAGACCAAAAGAGAAAGATTTTAAGACAGTCAAAACTGGACCTTTTATAGAAATGACACAAAAAACCGTCCAAAAATTACAATTTTCAATTTCCGACCGTCTACGATCGTCCCGTATGATCCAATTTCGTTCGTATGAACAGTGTAAAAATTGTTACATATGAATAATATATGAATCAGTACGAACTACCTTCATACCCTATAATCATCTCGTATGAACTAAGTTCATTCGGTACAAACATCTATTCCTAAAGTTTGTTGGTACAAAAATGCTGGATGAATTTAAAGTCTCTAGAACTGAGAAGATCATCCTGGGACGAAGCATAAATATCATCCGGACAAATAATTCATTTTGGCCAATCCAGAGCCCATCATCCTAGGATGAACTATATTTGTCGTCTGGACGAACCAATCTAGAGAGCACTGTCCTGGAACACACGATAAATATCATTCGAATGAATGCGTCCAGAGCCCATCATACTTGGACGAACGAAAAACATTATCTAGATAAATTGTACATTTTGGCGAATACAAAACCCTTCGTCCTAGGACAAACCATAATTTTTGTCTAGACGAACTCATCCAGAGAGCATCATCCTGGAACAAATGATAATTATCGTTTGAACTAACGAGTCTAGAGCCCATCATCCTGGGACGAACAAAAAACATCATCTGGATAAAAAGTACTTGAAAAAATTTTTGCCCGCTATGTTTGTTCTTTTGCTCATTCGAGAGTTTTAACTAACCAGATCATCCCGTACGAACATGTACGATCAGTTTTAAAAATTATGAATTTTAACTCTTCCACGGTGTGTGTGTGTGTTAAGTTACTTAATTACAATCACTCTCTCTCAGATTTAAATAAAGAGAAAAATACAACTTCAATATTACAACACATTCTAGGCAGATCTTGATTTGAAGTCTTTAACAATCTGGAGTATGATTTTCCTGAAAAGTTAGTACACACAAGAGAAAATATAATTCTTCCAAAATGTGTTAGGTGAAGATAATAATCAAAACAATAATACTTGAAATCATTAAAACATATAAGTTGCAAGAACGTAAATCATGCAAAGCTAAGTAGCAACACTCTCAAAAAACTCCCCCTTTTTTATAATGGAAAAACAATTATTATTTGTATAAATTTGACATTAATAAATTTCTTCTAAACTCCCCATGAATAAATAAGCATGTGAGAATAAGGGACATTTTTGTTGAACTAATCACACATTTTTTTATATTTAAATTTTAAAGTTTCTCACAGACACAAAAATAATCACATTGAAATATCAAAACAAATAAAAAATGAACACAAAAACACTAACAACACATCAAAACATTTCAAACCAAAGAAAAACACTTCAAATAAAATTTCTCCCCCTTTTTGACAACAGCAAAAAGAGAAGAAGAAAGAAACCTAAGCAATCCAGAAATATAAGGAGTCGTATGAAAATCCTATAATAGTTGATCCTGAAAGTGGTTGAGTTATTTATGCAACTAAAATAAAAAATCATTAGAGAAATAGATGGATTTGTATAATATAATTGTAGATATAACACAGATAAGAAAAAAATATCAAGAGCTTGAATCAGTTTAGACAATGAGATAAGCAAAATTATTGCAAAGTAGATGAATGAAAATTTTGTAAATTTCAAATTTCAATACACAATAAAATTGGACAGAAGAATAATTTGAATTTTGAAGATTTAAAGATTGAGGAAAGAACATATACTTTTGGTGTTTTGCGCATCTTTTTAATATTTGTGGCAAAGTTTATGCATTTTTTTTATTTGTGGCTAATTTTATGTCTCTTTTTCAAATTACGAACCATTGTGCATTCTTTTGATTTTTAAAATAGCTACTCATCATTGTCATATTCGAGCTCACAACATCGAGTTGGCCTCGCATCCAACCCATGTCCTGCTGGTCCTGTGCATCCTACTGTAGTAGATGAGTCTCAATTTGATCAAAATGGTAATTAAAATGAGCCTCAAGATAATTAAACCTATGAACCATATCTTGAAAGTTTGGTTCATGAGCAGGTGTAGGTGCAGGTGTTCTCTCCTCCCCCTTAGTGTCAGCACCTTCATCATGTTTTGCAAAGATTGCTCGGAATGAACCATCATTGTAAAATAGAGGCTCTTCAAGATGAGACACATAAAGATCAACTAATTCATACTTCTTATCAAGAATATAAGCCACAAGGTCTCCTAGAGCAATGTTCTTATTTCTCTTATGGGATATATGGCCAATTTCAGAAAGCCCATAAAGGTAGTCAAGACTGTGTTGGGCTTCATCAATGGGTTGCCAGTAAGAATCAAATAAGTGATGGTGGAAAGAAGAGGAGTGTTATTGATTCTATCACCTATTTTTGGTAGGATAGAAGTTCTACGCACATGCTGGATGATTCCAGCATCTTGATGTAAAGTGTTCACTTTGGGTAAATGGCATTCTTGTCTAATCCCTCTAAGCACTCGATTAATCTCACTCCAATCAAAAGTTATGGAAGAAGTCAAAGTTTGGGTTCGTATCCCTTCAATCCTTAGGTTTAAGAAATCTCCTAGATCCTGCTTGGTTATTTCTACATTCTTTCCTAGAACAAAGGATCTAATCCTATCATGATCAGAATCCTATCATGATCAGAGTTCAAGTTAATGTTCGCTAGGAAATAATGAAATATAGAAATATTAAAAAAGTAAATCAGAGTAAGGATAAACTCAAACTGAGTGGAAATAAAGAGTGGTAGTATCTGATAAACTGTATTCTCCTGGATCAAAACTCTAGACGGAGTCAATTTTGTAGATACAAACCTAGAGAAAGATTCTTCTTTTTCCATGGAAAGAAAATTTTCACTGGCGTTCCTAGATCCCATGGTGAGTTCCTTACGTACCTAATCCTCTTGCTTGAACTAGCCATATAGAAGATCAAAGGGAATAAAAGATTGAAAAGGGTTTTGAAGTGAATCAAATTTGAGTTCTAAACCTTTCAAACTTAAACATAAATAGGAATAGTGCCTATTGTTAATACTAAATCAATCAACTATTATTTCAACCAAAGTACTTGTGCCACACAACTTTCTAAGGCAATGTATTCATCTTCAACAGTAGGTAGGCTACAGAATTCTATTTTCTACTGGACCAAGAAACTAAAGAATTTCCAATAAATTGACATGTTCCAGAAATACTCTTTCTATCAACCTTACAACCTGCAAAGTCAAAATTTGAATATCAAATTATTTCAAATGAAGAGCTAAACTTAGGATACCAAATCTCTAAGTTTTGAGTTCCCAAGAGATATCTCAAAATCCTTTTTACTGTTGTTAAATATGATTATTTTGGATTTGATTGAAATCTAGCACATAAACAGACACTAAACATGACATCAGGTCAGCTAGATGTCAAGTAAAGTAAAGATCAAATAATTCCTCTAAATTTTTTTTATCAACAGATTTTCCCTTAAGGTCCTTATCCAACTGAACAGAGGAACTTATAGGTGTACTAAAAGATATAGCATTATCCATTTTATATTTTCTGAGGATGTCCTTAACATACTTCAACTAACTAAGAAATATATCCTCCTCAATTTACTTAATGCTAAAGCCTAGAAAGTAAATCAAATCTTCCATTACGCTCATCTCAAATTCACTACTGATGATTCAAATATTTTTATTTGAAGATCCAAAGATGATATCATCAACATAAATTTATACAATGAGTATATCCTATCTCAATTTCTTCAAAAAGAGAGTTGTGTCCACACTTCCTTTTTCAAAAGATCTCTCAAGTAGGAAGGTGCTTAATCTCTCATACCAAGCCCTAGGTTCATGTTTCAATCCGAATAATATCTTTTTCAATTTAAAAATAAGATTTTGGTGTTTATAACTTTCAAATCTTGGAGGTTGTTCCACATAAATATCCTCTTGAATCACCCCCCATTTAAAAAAGCACTTTTAACATCCATTTGATACTGTTTAAATCCTCTAAAATAGGTAAAGGCTAACAAAACCCTAATTTCTTCAAGTCTAGCTATAGGAGCAAAAGTCTTCTCATAACCAATCCCTTCAATCTGATTATACCCCTTAACCACCAATCTAGCCTTACTTCTAATGACTACTCCTGAGTCATTCATTTTGTTCTTAAATACCCACTTCGTTCCAACTACACTTTGATCCTTTGGCCTCGCAGTTAGTTCCCAAACTTCATATCTTACAAATTGATTTAATTCTTCTTACATAGCCAATATTCAAAATTCATCCGAAAGTGCTTGATCAATATTTATGGGTTATATCATTAAAATAAAGGCTGAATGATTAACTTCTTTATTTTGTCCACGCCTAGTCCTAAGACCCTCTCTAGGTTCATCTATAATCAATTTCTTTGGATGGTTTTTAGAAAAATCTCAAATTTCTAGGCATCGAGTTTTCTATCTCTAAATTTTTATCCAAATTTATTTTCTGAATCTTTTGGGAGTCAAACTCTATCTCATCCTCTTCATTACTTGGCTCTTTCAAAATTTTAGATTCATCAAATACAATTTGTGTAATCTTCTCAATTACCACAGTTCTTTTATTGAATACTCTTTAAGATTTTTCAACACTTGAGTATCCTATAAAAATTTCTTCATTTGATTTTGGATCAAATTTTTCTAAGGCAGATTTGTTGCAAATTCATAAACTATGTTTTGATGATTGGCAAACACTCTTACTTGACTTAGACTATTTGTTACTACTGACTTTTTAGGAATCAAAGATCGGACGGAAAATAGAGCCAGCTCAACATGGGGTAGATTAGGGTTGAGTCAGTCTGTAATTTTATTTTTTCCCTCTTGAGTCAATTGTAATCTTTGGTGTGACTAATGCAAATTAACCCTACACACACACACTTGAGAGACTTAGAATTTTTGTTTTTACTCAAATCGGTCAGGATGATATTTAGAGGCAGCCGTCATTAGCAAATTGGCTTGGACGATACATGTATTGGACAGGACGATAGGATCAAAATAGAAAGAAATTACTGCCATAAATAATTAAGGTATTCTATATTTTTAGAAATCAGCCAAGACGATCTTTGATTGGCCTAGACAATATTCATAATTATACCTTAATTAATCAAACAAATCAAGGAAGTACTTAACGATGATTGATACGATCACATCATCCTGGACGATCGCAGGATCGGTCAGGATGATCTATTCAAAAACCCTTAGTTACTTCTGGATAATTAATATCGGCCAGCACAAATTCAGGGAGATACTTTGGATGATTTTCTTTTGATTTGAAATGATCAGCTTGGACGATCGTGATATCGTCCGGGATGATCAAGCCAATTTTCAATTGTCCAGTTTGCATTCAGGGCGATGCCCAGGCCGATCTCATGGGATTTGTACTGATCGGCCAGGACGATGTCAATATCGTCCTAGACGATATAGTCGGCAACTTGCAATTAATGAGCTCCTTTGAAGCTCTTCTATTTAAGAGCTCTTGTTCAACATTTTTGAACATCCATGGATGTTGTCTTGACCTTAGAAAACCTAAAGGAGAGAGAGAGAGAGACGGAGAGAGAGAGAGAGAGAGAGAGAGGATCTTGTGAGGGGGAGCTTGTGAGGGGATTCATAAGGGTTGCTCCAAGCATTGTTCCACTTCTTCTTCCCTATAGTCTCTTGTCCTTGGAAGGGTTGGGAGAAGTAAGTTCCAGCAAGTGATCGAGGTTCTCTGCCTGCTTCAGGAGGAAGCAAAAGGAGGAAGGTTCTCTGTCTTACCGGGTGTGGCAAAAAGAGGTGTTTGTAAAGGCTTCTCCGGCTAACTGTGGGGGCTAAAGGAGAGTCACGATTGTAGCGCAATATTCGGAGGGCGCCTCCGGGGAGTGGACGTAGGTTGAGTTGACCGAACCACTATAAACCCTTGTGTTCTTGTTGTTACTGCTTCCACATTTATTTATTCCGCACTTTTTTGTGGTGATTTGGTTTGTACTCGTACTTTGCCTAAAGATTTTTTAAAATATCAATTCACCACCCCCCCCCCTCTTGGTTAGCCTTTGGCCGGTTCTATAGGGCTTAACATCCCTAACAAACTTTCAAGTGGTATCAGAGCTTCTTTCATAAAATATGTTTTTAAAATCTTTCGAATATGATCTGGCTAACTTTGGGAATCAAAACACTACTGAAGGTTATTCAATTACACGATCTCCATTATTTGATAACTTACCTTTTGATTTCTAGAAAACCCGCATGTCAACATTTTTACAATATACTGATTATCGCATGTGGATGCTTATTAAAGAAGGTTATTTTCCACCTTCTCGTGAAATTAATGATGTTAAAACAGAATTTGCTTTTACTGAATGGACTTTCGATAAAAGAGATTTAGCTCAATTAAATGCAAAATATTTGAACTATTTTTTATGTGCTTTAAAATCTGAGGATTACATGCGTGTTTCTACTTGTTCAACTAGTAAAGAGATTTGGGATAGGTTATGTATCACTTATGAAGGAACCAATGAAGTAAAACAATCTCGTTTGAATATTCTCTTGCATGATTACGAACTTTTTCTTATGAAATCATCTGAATCTGTTTCTGACATGTATACTAGGTTTACTCAGATAGTTACTTCACTGTATGCATTAGGAAGAGAACTTTTAAACTATGTAAAAGTAAAAAAGATTTTGAGATGCATGCCTTCATCGTTTGATGCTAAAATCACTGCTATAACTGAATCTAAGGATTTAAACACCTATTCGATTGACAACTTACTTGGCTCACTCATTGCTTACGAGTAAGGAGTGAATAAAAGAAATCTTGATGTAGGTGAGAAGAAGAAGAAGAAAATGGTGGCACTGAAGGCGCACAAATCAGATTTTGAATCTTCCGGGTCTAAAAGCGATGACTTTGCCTTAATCACAAGGAAATTCAAAAGCTTTATAAGGAAGAAGCAAAAGCATCATTGGAGAAAAGATAAGGATCATAAATATTCTAAAGGATCTTTTGATGTCGTTTGTTATGAATGCAGGAAACCAGGATACGTGAGAACTGATTACCCTACACTTAAAGATCACTCAAGCAAAGGAAAGGGTGAGGAGAAACCTAAGCTAAGGAAGGACTAGATGAGAGTACAAAAAGCATTTTGGGCAGATTCTGCATCGGACTCATCGGAGATGGAACCAAAAGATGAGACATCAAAATTGTGCTTGATGGAAGACGACAATCTTGATCAAGATGAGGTATGTGAACTTTCCTACGATCAACTTCTTAAAGTTTCAGAAAAAAATTCATGCATAATATAGGAAACTCAAGAAAACTCATGCAAGATTAGAATTGGAATTTTTAAAATTACAAAAAGAGCATGCTATTATGACTAAAGATCATTCTACAATTGATTCAAATCATATGCATGGCTCTACTTGATGAATTTAATGAGTTAAACAAAAATCAATGTGAATTAGTTGAAGAGCATGAGTCACTAAAAATCACACACACCTCACTTGAATCTAATTTTAAGAAGTCTAAAGAGATGGAGAAAAGTTTGAGGATTGAGAATGAGGTCTTAAAAAGCAAAAATTTGAAGATTCAAAATGAATTAGATGTTAAGATAGTTGCTATTTGCATACTTTATATTTATTCAACTTGTATAGTTTTGATGATTCCAAACATTATTGTTCAAATGTGTAGTTATCTCCAAACAATTTTAGAAGATTTGTATTTGCTCTTGTGTGTACTAATATTTCAGGAAAATCAAACTCCAGACTATGAAGACTTCAAATAAAATTCAACATGAGATACTTTCTGAATTTGAAGCTTATACTTTTCTTTGAATTAAATTTGAAAGGGAGTGATTGTAATTGAGTGTATAAAAACATACACACATACATAAGGAGATCATATAAAATTTATATTGATCATACGGGATGATATCATATCGTACGGGACGATCAGACAATTATCTCTTATTGAGCACATAGAACGAATAGGAACTGGCTTGAAAAAATTTCTAAGTCCTATTCGTCCGGGACGAAATTAAATATCATCTAAGATGATCTGGTCTCTGTAAAATTTTTGTTCAGACGAAATTAATTATCGTTAGAAAATGAGTTGCTCTCTATAAAAGTTTCGTCCAGACGAAATTAATTATCGTCCAGGACGATCTGGTCTCTGTAAAATTTTTGTCCAGATGAAATTAATTATCGTCCAGGACGATCTGTTCTCTGTAAAAATTTTGTCCATACGAACCAATTTTTGTCCAGACAATTAACCGACTTAGAACGGTTTTCAGCAGTTACTAGAACCGACCTAGTAATAACCGTTCGTACCGGACAAATATAGTTTGTATGGGACGATCATCTGTACGAAGACTTTTCATACACATACAAATAGGGTCATTTCAAATCGTTTAAGTAAAATCGTCCAGGACGATCCACGATCGTACGGGACGATCCACTGCGTACAGAATTGAAAACTTGCAGTTTTTGGGCGGTTTTTCTTGCCTTTTGTATAAATAGTCCAAATTAGACTGCCACCTAATCTTTTTGTCATTTGATCTTCATGCCTTTTGAGAGAATATGCAAGAAAAGAGTGGAAGAGTGCATTCAAGGGAGGATTTTTACCACTGGAGCGTGAAGGCTTCACTTGGAGTTCAAAGGTAAGAATCTCTACTTATGAATTTGTATTACTTCACTCTTTTCCTTCTTCCTTCTAGATTCTTGTGAGAAGATCTATCAAGGAGATCCGGTTCTTTGCCGACACTTGGAGAGTGTAAATAGCCGAAGGGTTCGCTGCTGACACTTGGAGAGTGTAAATAGCCGAAGGGTTCGCTGCCTACACTTGGAGAGTGTGAATAGCCGAAGCCCACACTAGGAGAGTGTGAAAGGATGACGGTTCTCTACCAACACTGGGGATTGTGTGAAAGGACGGATGGTTCTCTGCCAACACTGGGGATTGTGTAAAAGGACGACGGTTCTCTGCCGCTCCGGGTAGTGGTGAAAAGAGTGTGTTGTAAAGGCTTCTCCGACTTGCTGTGGGTGCAAAAGGAGATTCACAATTGGTATTAGTGCAATACTCAGAGGGTGCCTCTGGGGAGTGGATGTAGGTCTGGTTTTAGACCGAACCACTATAAATTTGGTGTCATTTATATTACTGTTTTTACATTTCCGCATTTAATTTTTTAGTTTTAAAAACTCTGTGGTTGAAAAACATTTTCTACAAAACTTATAAGAAATAATTTTATTTCGGTTCAACATATTTTTAAAAGAGGGCTTAAAATTTTTAAACTACCAATTCGCCCCCCTCTTGGTAGCCTTTGGGACATTAACTTAGGCTTAACAACCTAATTACTAGACTCAACAAAGAAGAGAGAACTTTAGTCAATTAACCAATGAAAGATCTACGAGGAATCTTGATGTGACAAAAAAGACTTTAAGCATTATAAATAAGATAGATTTGCTTAAGCGAGTTTAGAAAGGATCTAAATTTCAACACAATTTTTTATTTGAAATAGATTTTTGATTAGAAAGAAAACTATCCTACTAAAATAGGTTAGAGAAGGAGACACATCCGAAGAAATATTCTTATCTAACGATTAAGAGATGTAAAACATTTACTACAAATTCTAAAACAAAGACAAGGCATACGATTCATATCAGCGATGATTTTTGAAAGTAAAGTAATAAAGAGCAAGCAAATAAAAAAAAACAAAGTGCAAAAAGAAAAAATATATAAAAACCAATAAAGAGTAGAAGATCAAGTTTATGCAGTTATTCAATCACACCATCTGGTCTTAAAGAGCTGAAAGTGTCGAAGGCAGTGGTTAGTAAAGATGTCAGCCGATTTTGTTGTTATGGTGTAGCTCATGTTCTCTTGACTGGTCTCTAATGAAGTGATGCCTAGTATCAATGTGCTTAGTCCTTGAATGTTGGATATGATCATAGAGAATTAGGTATGTCACAAAAGATTGAGATGGTGCCTATAGGTAATCCTAATCCAATCCTATTAGTTTAAAACCAAAAGGACTTGGGCCACAAATTGAGAGTTACTCAGCTCAGCAGTGGAAATGCAACAATTTGCTTTTCTACTAACCATGAGACCAATGATGATTGTCCTATAATTGACAAGTTCCTGAAGTACTTTTTCTATCCACCATGCAATCCTGCAAAAACAGAGTAAAAAAATCATAATCTTAAATAAGTGCTGTGTCTAGGATACCAATCCCTAAGCCTTGGGTCCCAAAAGATATCAAAAAATTCTCTTAACCGCAGTCAGGTGGGTCCTTGGTCTTGATTACACAAAGCAACACTACTTTCGGTCGCTCACAGTCAGTAGTAAGTCCAATCATAACCTCTTAGTTCTTTTGATCAACAGACTTACACTTGGGTCCTTATCCAATGGAGAGTTGGGGTTTTTGGCTTATTTTTATTTTTTTTTTTGTTTTTATTTGTCCTAAGAAGGTTTCATCATCCACATTGTTATTATGCTTAATCCAAAAAAAGTAGGAATTAACTCTCCCATCTATACTCAATCTCAAACTCTTCTATTATTTTAGAAAACATCATCACAATTTCGTAGGAGATCAAAGGTAATGTCATCCACATAAACTGAACAATGAAGTAATCTCTATCCAAATTTTTCTTACGAAAAAGGGTGGTGTCTACGCCCCCTTAACTAAACTCCCTTTCTAGTAAAAATGTGCGAAGCCTCTCATACCATGCCTTTGGTGCCTACTTTAAAACCATACAAAGCCTTTTTTAATTTACAAGAATTTTTTTGGAGGAACTCTACCTTGGGGTTTTTCTACAAACCAACCTCTTTTATTTCCCATTCAAAGGATCTTGACATCAATTATAAGCTTGAATCCTTTATAATAGGCAAAGGCTAATAGCACTCTATGGCTTCCAATCTAGCTACAGTGGGCTTCCTCAAAATCTATCCTCTTCTATTTGTTATACCCTACTACCAATCTTGCTTTATTTCCTAACCACCACTCCTGATCATTCACCTTGTTTTTAAAGACCACCTGCCCAACCTACACTTTCCCTTAGGTCTTTCTACAAGCTCCCAAACTTCATTCTCATTGGTTCCATCTGATGTATCTTCATCAGATAAGGGCTTGGTTTATATGGTGGGTTCAACTCTTGATAAAGGCAGAGTGGTTCACCCTTCCTAAGTCCATGTCTAGTCTAACTCCATTAGAAGGTCTCATAAGATCAATCCTTGTGGAGACTTGATGGTTCCAATCTCTAGGTAAGGTCTGAGAAGGTCCACCTTTCCTCCAGTTCTAATTTTCTACTTCTTAGGCGACTCTCCTACTCCTTCTGTGTTTGGGTCTCTTCCCAAATTTCTACTCTCCACTAATAACTCTCTCTATCATCAATCCTCAACTCCATGCTTTTAGGAATCAGACTCATCAAATACTACATGGATAGTCTCTTCCACTTCAAGTTCTTTTGTTAAACACCCTAAAAGACTTCCAACACTAGAATTCCCAAGAATACTCCATCAAATTTAGGATCAATTTTCCAAGTGAGAACTTCCCATTATTGTGAATGAAACTCAATACCCATGAAGGATGGGAGATTGGGGTGTCCTACCTTAAGGATCTCATAGGGTGTCTTTCTAATTTGGCTCTAACGTTCACCTTATTCATCATAAATAAGCTGTGTTAACCGCTTCACCCAAAAAGTATTTGAAGTGAATACTCAGCAAGCATGGGCTTCTAGCAGGCTTTCCACTAAGGTTCGGTTCTTCTTTCAGCTACGTTCTGCTGGAGGGTATAGGAGCTGAAAAATTGTAATAAACCCTTTGTTCTCACAAAAATCAAAAATCTTTCATTTTGATTGGGTTTCCAGCTTTCTCCTGAATCTGTGAAATGTTTTAATCCTCAAATACTGATTATGTGATAGAAATCTTGTCCAAGTGAACCTTGAGTAGTCATCAAACAATCCACAAACCTAGACTTTCCTCCCAAGCTGGAGTGCTAATGGGTCCAAACAAATCCATGTGGTCGTACTTCTAAAGGTCTAGAGGTGCCTATTTCTTGTGGGGGTGAAGGTGGAGTGGACTTACTTTCTAGTTGCAGGCATCACAAGGTGTTCTTTGTGAGTTGGGAACCTATATCCGTCTTTTGGGTCACTTCCTAAGGGTTTTCAATAACTTGCATGACATAGGTTTTCGGTGCCATAACCATGAATTCTACTATTTTTAAGCAAAATAAAGCAGCACATTTAATGTTATTTAAATCAAGTAATATAGTATTGTTGATCCTGCTTTCGTTACAAAAATGTATTGTCACTTAAACTTATAATGCATGAAATTGCAAAAGAATTGCACGATGAAGCCTTTGTCACAGAGTATGCATGATGTGAGATGTTGTGCTTCAAATCATCTACAGATAAAATATTTCTGTCCTTCCTGAATTGGTTCTCACTATTCCTTTGCTCGTGGTGATTTTGAGTGTTTGGTACGGCTTTCACATGTCCGGCTTTTACTTCATAAATTGAGGTTTTATTTGTTATTCTTACCTTTCTCCAATGATGCTTTTTCTTCTTCCTTAGAAAGTTTCTGAACTGCCTTGAGATGAAGGCAACTTCATCGCTCATCAGACCCGAAAGAATCGGAGTAGATTTATGTGCCTTTAGTGCCACCGTTTTCTCCTTTATTTTTCTTATACCCTTGCCGTACGAATGAGTGAGCTAAGTAAGTTGTCAATTGAATACGTGTTCAAATCCTTAGATTCAGTATAATCAGTATTTTTGCATCAAAGAGTGAAGGCAAGCATCGTAAAATCTTGTTTCTTTTTCAAAATTCGAAAGCTCTCTTCCTAAGGCATGCAAGGGTTTTGGTAAATCTCGTATACATTTCAGAAATGATTCATGAGGTTTCATACTGAAAAAGTTCATAGTCATGCAAAGAGATGTTCAAAACGGATTGTTTAACTTCATTAGTACCTTTAAGTGATACACAATTTATCCCAAAGTTTCTTTACCAGTTTTGCAAGTGAAACACGCATGTAGTCTTTGATTTTAAATGCAGAAAAAACAATTAAAGATATTTTACATTCAATTGAGCCAAATCCAATATCATCTAAAGTCCATTCAGTAAAAGGAAGTGGAACAGTAAATGTCGTTAAAGTTTTCCAGTTGGAGGTGTGACCAATCGCGACAAAGCATCCACATGCAATAATTAGTAGATGTAAAAACGAAGACATGCAAGTTTCCAAAAATAAAAGGAAATCGAAGCAGAAGGTGTCGGGTAATAGAATACCCTGCGGTGTATTACGATTCCAAAGTTAGCCATTG
>NW_021319828.1:425459-456746 GCF_001605985.2 Dendrobium catenatum | reverse complement strand
AACATATAGCACGCCTTTTACATATCTATACACTTAAAATTTAATGTTTTATTCCTAACATCCATTTACTTTTAATTATCAGTTCCACCGCATATTTTATTCCTACAGAACTTAATATTTGAATTCATAACCACTTATATTTGAATATAAAGTGCTATGAGTGTTATGATGAAATATTAATTTGAGTGTTGAGATATGTGAAATAGGTGATATAGATGGCATAATATGGTACATCCTCATTTAGGAGCTATTTGATTGGAAAAAGAAGTGAATGCATTGCATTACTTAAATGTATGGGTTTATGAACCTTGGTGTTTATGATTGGTGAATGCATTACACTCTTAAGTCCATCATATTTAATCTAATACTCAAAAATAATTTTTACACTAATAAATATATTTTTTTGTTCAGACAATCAAACCAGTCAACAAATCAGGAAGTACAAACGAAGGGGTTGTTTGGCAACAAGTAGAATTTCTTGAATGAGGATTACTAATCCTGTAAATTCGGATTTAGTATCTGCTAGTTAATTCCTAAAAACTTGATTGACACATGCAGCGTTAAATCTTGTGAGCTGTTTTGGCAATGTACCCAGAATTATAGGTGGTTATATAATGAGCACAATAGAATTCCAATGAAAAAATAAAACAAAGATCATCACTAGCTTAAAAAATCCTTTTCAGATCTTTCTGTGCGTTTCAAAGGTAATCAAACAACATAGCAAAAAAGAAAATAGATTGACAGTTTAAACCTCACTCCCAATCTAAGGCTCAAAGCTCAGATGTTGTTTCACTCAAAAACTTCATAGTGTTGAAAATCTCGACTACGAGATTCATTGACGCCTTCTAGGAGTCCGTCCTGAGACGGAGAACAATTCCAGCTTTTGGACGCTGAAGATAAAGCACGCGCTCTGCACTCCCTTTCCTCGGAACATTATATACAGTCCCTCTGACCGACGTAGACTCAGGTTCGCGCCAATAACATGTCGTCACGTGCTCTTACTATTTAACCGAGCGCAGGCCGACGACTTGACCGGACGGAACCTCTGGGATGCTATGTCGCGTATTGCGAGGTTATACTCGATATATTTCATCGTATTGGCTCGACAATACGGAAAATACCGCTGTGTGAAGACCCATACCGAGCAATACCGAGTTGTAAACCGGTTTTTTTAGAAAAACTCGAAATACAACTGGTATTCCTCGTATTTTGCTTCGGTATTGCTAGGTATGCCTTGGCATACGAGAATATCGCTGTGTGAATATCAATACCGAGTAATACCGAGTATGTCGCCGAGTTTTTCTAGAAACTCGGCACACTCGCGTAATAACTCGGTATTGATTCGGTTTTGCTCGTTTTGGTTATTGCGGCAAAATCAACCAATACTACAATAACCCGACGCAAAACCTAGCAAAAATCGAGAAATACCGAGCCATCTACTGGGTCCATTCACGGGTTCGGGTTATCGGGCGCACATAATAATAATGAGAACGCGTGGTGCGATCTACTGGCGGCCGAACGTAGAGCTACGTCCTATGACCGGACCAATAGTTCCCTTTCTAGTGCAATGAAATGTTAAACCACCGAATTGTAGGATTTAGTAAAATTTTGAGATTACCTAAAAGGTGAGATGGAGGATATATTCCTGTGTATTTACCACGGTGCCATAAATCCTGTTTTAGGGTGGTCAATATTTGACACGACACGAACACCCGACCGGAAAATCCGGGTTGGAACCGACCACGTTTATCAACGGTCGGGTCGGTTTGCCAGATCAACCCGTTTAATAAAACGGGTCGGTACGGGTTGACCGGGCGGAGTTTGACCGGTCACCGAAAACCCATTTAATTAAAAAATGAATTTCCCCTCAATCCTGCTGCTGCCGCTGCCCCCTTGCCGCTGCCCGCTGCCCAGCCTGCCCGCCTGCCCGCGTGCCTGCGCTGCACAGCTGCGCCGCGGCCCTGCCCGCGGCCGTCGCGCCGCGTGCCCAGTGCCGACGCGCACTCGCTAGCGCTGGCCGACGCCTGGCCGCGTGCCCGCGCCCTTTGCCAGCCCTAGCTCGCCTCGCTGCCGACTGCCGCACGGCTGCCGCCGCTGCCGCAGCGCCGCGCACGCTGCCGCTACGCGCCGCGGTGCGCGGCTCCCGCCATGCTGGTGCCCCCCCGCCGTCGCCTAGTCCCGCGCTTTGTGCTCCGAGTGAAAAACCGGTCACGGGTCGTGTGGGTCCACCCGTGACCCGCTCGGGTCGGGTCCGGTTTATGTTGGAATGTTCGACCCGTTAATAAAAACGGTCGGGTTCGGGTTGACCCGTTTATATACGGGTCGGGTCGGGTTTCGACCGCGAAACCCGACGGGTTACCGAATTGAACAACCCCTATCCTGTTTGGTTAAGATTTAACGTAAATTATTCTATTTGAATTATATTCATCATACAAATAATTTAATTTAATTACTTAAAGTATTATTTAGTCGTTTTAATTATAATTATATTTTTAATTATCTTATTTCACTTAGATTCTCTCTCATTAGATCTATTTAATATTATTTCATACTATCATTAATATTTAATATTTTATTTTAATTATATTGATCTAAGCTAATTATATAATTTAATTAACTAATTAGTTATTGCTAACTATTTAATTAAGCTTAAATTAGATAATTATGTATAATTAATTATATTTTAAATTATTAATGATTTAATTAATTTACTTTAATATTAATTTTTAATTATATCTTTTAAGTTAAGCAGTAATAGCTTAGGTGCCTTTTTATCTCTCTTTTCGTCCGTTCCTGTAGAGATTCACGAGAATCGCTTCTCGGCTCTTCGTTGCCGTTCGACTTCGCTCCTTGGACGACGTTCCCTTCCTGTAGGATCCGAAAGTTACAAGCATTTTGATCAGAAGCAACGACGGAGCTCGCTTCGCTGTGAGGTAACTTCCTCCCGTTTCGCGCGCCATTCTTACGGTCAAATCCCGTAAATCCGCCGAACTAGCAGGATTTAGTAAATCCGGGATTTGCTAAATCCTGCATAAGTCTGTTTGCCAAGCCACCCGAAGGATTACTCCGCCGTGGGAGATCTACCGGCGGCTTAAATACTGCCAACAGGATTAAGCATACATCCTGCCTCAAACCTGCATAAATCCTTTTGCCAAACAGCCCCAATAGGGCCACGTACCCAGCAATATTCCCCATTGCTCCCCGCCGCGCTCTTTGATCTCCGACATGGGAAGAACGTAGGCCGTGGCCCGCGCCCTCTCACCGCGGACATGCCCACTCAAAATCGTATGCGGGCGGGCGCACAGATCGGCGCCCTAGGCCCTCAATACGCCAGCATACATTCTTTCTCACGCAGGGCCACTCGAACCGCCTCTACGACATCCAATTCCTTTCTCACCCTTTCCCCATGTCCACCAGTTGCCGGCGAATCTCCGGTTGGCACGCTCTTTCAGCACCACTGGTTTCCTTTCTTGGCCTACCGGCTATGGACTTCTCTCTCCCCTGAAGATCTACGTCTACGAGAGAGCGAGGTGGAGTGGACTCCGTGGCTGATGCGGGGAAGGACCGGCCATAGATCTCGCGGAGTCTGTGGCCCAGGGACAGTGGGGTACTTCCAGGTTGGATTGGAGTTTGATCTTGGGTCTTGTTTGGTTGTTATTGTGTAGTAACCTACGAACTTAAGCTGTGATTGAATTACGTTATTTGTTGGTTAAAATTATAAAGCCTGATATAAGAATTTATGTTTTTTCTACTTTGGCTTACATTTGACATGAATTTGGTGAAGATTGTCGTAACTCATAACTTATTGAATTTTTTTGAATATCAGCTCCCTCACATGCAATAGATAAGTTTCTCCCCTAGATGCTGAATATCTTTACTGGTGCAACCTGAGGTTTTTTGTAATGAAGCATCCTCATTTCATGCTCCATTTGATATGGAATACAGATAACGCACCCCTCCCTCTAAAGCTTGGAACACTAGAATATACTTAACACATGACATGCCACAACATTGCCTGTGACACTCCTCCCATGCATAGTACATAACTGGTTTTGGCTGATCATGTCACGACCACGCACCCGATTAGCTCGTAAATATGAGCGGGATCGACCTCGACAGTTCATTCAGCATATTTGGCATTATAAATTTTAAAAGCTTCAAATAGGAACATAAAAGCGCATCTAAACTTTCATTCATAACAAAAGAGAGTTCAATGTACAAGGTGATTATATAATTAAACTATTCAGATCAAAATCAGCCAAAAGAAAAAGTAACTACCAACTAGGAACAATTTAGAACCTGCCACCCGTACACACGAACAATTATTACGTCCTCCGACCGACAGTAGAGGAAACCGGTCGGAGGCCAAATCACGCCAAAAACGAGAAATGCCAGGAGCAATACCAAACATAACGAGGATATACCATCAACGTGAAGACCGCAATATCCGAGTTATACGCGCTATACCGAGCAACTACTGAGTTATACAAAAGTTGTAACCAGTAGTTTTTCCTAGAAAAACCGGTACAAACTCGGTATTGCTCGTAAGCTTGGTAATAACTCGGTATTAGATCTCTCACAGAGTGGTATTCCTCGTTATTATCAATAATACAATAAGTATATCCGAGCAAATACGCGAGTTTTTTTGGCAGGAATTTTGCCTCCGACCGGACATTCCTCTACGTCCTTTACACCGGACCTAATAAAAGGTTCCAGTACACGATGGCTGTATGTGAACCTTGGGTGTTCCGCCATTCACATTATGAGAGGTTTCCTGAAAAGTTAATCCCGAAATTGGGAGTGAGCTACGCTCACAAATGACAAATCACATCTAAAATTCCATACAAGGAAAAGAAGTAATATGCAAAGTATATTATCGGTATGCTTACGATTGTCGATGTCCTATTTATATGTACACCAAAATTGTCAACCATTGTTCCTTTTCTAGGTTATAATGCCTCATATAAGTTGATTGTCATATGAATTGTATGCCTAATTTCAATGTTCTAATTTACATGTCAATTCTATACCTCATTCAAACATTTCTATTTTTTTATTTAGCTTATTCATAATCGTATACACCCGTATCGAGTACCCATATTGTACTGATCAGGTCAACTCATATTTGGCCATTTATCATCATATTGCTAAGAGCCTTATATTGTTCCAGAGAACCTTAATTGTGGCCAAAACACCATATTGGTACTCCGCAAATCAACATACACAAACTTGCATTCCATAAACATAACAATAAGATTGTATTAACATCGTAACATAAGCAATTTCATTAAATCAGATGTGTGGTCACTGTATGTAGTGCTTGTAGTAGGCATGAAAGTATAACCTATATTATCGATGACCATACATGAAGATACATAGCAACAATAAGAACATATACAAGATTTGAGTTTGTGTTAACATCTAAAATTAGACATGAGCAAAAACATAAGAGAATTTCAATGATGCTCATAACCATAGCAAATATAAGGAATTCTTGATAGCTCATAAACAATAAAGCAAAACTAAGGGAAAGCTTAAATTTTAAATGCAAGGTGTCAACTTACCTTTAGTTTTTCCTTCGCTCAATCTTCTCTATCGCATAATTCCTTGAATCGAAACAAGATTATATCTTCTCTAAATTTTCCTGCAACAATGTCAGAAGTAGTAAACCCTACACTTTAAATAATTAATCCTATGATCTAACCTAAAGCATTTTCACCATAACCTATAAATTACATAGATTTAATTGAAATTTTTCAGATTTTTGCATTAAACTCTAATTTTTGGAAACCCTAAGATTTCAATATTTCATTCAAAATTACTGTTTAAAAACAACTCTCCTTATCCTATATATATAAATAAATCATTAAAATTTCGGAATATATTCATAATAATTGAAAAAATTAAGTTTTTTTCTCAAAAATATCAATTTCCCTTATAAGAGACTTCTCCTAAACCTTAGGACATTTTAGTGAGCATGAAGCTTAAAAATCATAGGTTAGAACAACCCTAATTTTTTAAAATCATTTTTTTTAAGAAAAACATTTGCAATTTTTTTATATCAAATCCATTTCTTTAGGTTCTTCTACAATTCTCTTCAAATAATTCAAAAATGAGAAACCTTAATTTTGGAATTTATGTTTCCCTTAAGAAATATGCAAATTTAGGGCATAAAAAAGTAGGGATAATAGCCCTCAAAGGTTTTTAAAGAAACATCCAATAAAATTTAAACGCATAATTTCTTACTTTCTGAAAAATCTTATGAAAATACAAGATTCTTTAAGATTAATCATAACTTCCTATGCTTCTCCAATCTCCCTTTAGTCTTATTTTTTACCAAAAAGGCTCTCGCCCAGAAATCTCGCCGGTCGCGCCCCCGCGAGGCCCAAGCCGAACGCTCTCTCCTCATCATCACTCTCATCCACGTGCTCTCTTGCTCGGTCGAACGAAATCAACAGGGACCGAAATATTCGTCCCTTATAGCTTATGAGGGCTTAAGGAAAATGTCTTTAGATGGTATATTACGCATGCACCCTTGCTAATAACATTTCCTTAAGAGTTCCTAGTGGCAAAAAATGAGATATGGCTAATTATTACTAAACGAACTTCGGCGAATTTAATTTCAAAACGCGTGCGGAATTCGATATAGGGTTCTTTAATCGTTTCGATCAAGATTTTGTGCGAATTTAATAAAATTTATTTCGTCGAATTCCCGACGCATTGAAATTTCGCCTAATTTCGATCGCCCGGGAATCGAAATGCGTGCGACCGCACTTAAACGACGAATTTTTGGGTTTTATAACCGATCAATACTATATAATATTCTTAATATAGGAGTAAGAACTTAACAAAGAGTTTGCTAATTAGCCATGGATCTAAATTCAAAAAGTTTTCAAACTTAGTTTTTATGAATCCCGCTCTGATACCACTTGAAAGTTCGTTAGGGATGTTAAGCCCTGTAGAACGGGCCCAAGGCTAACCAAGAGGGGGGAGGGGGGGGGGGGGGGGGGGGGGGTGAATTGGTATTTAAAAAAATCTTTAGGCAAAGCACGAATACAAACCAAATCACTACAAAAAAAATGCGGAAGAAAAATAAATACGGAAGCAGTAAAAATAAGAACCCAAGGGTTTATAGTGGTTCGGTCAACTCGACCTACGTGCACTCCTCGGAGGCGCCCTTCGAGTATTACACTACAATCGTGACTCTCCTTTAGCCCCCACAGCTAGGCAGAGAAGCCTTTACAAATACCTCTTTTTGCCACACCCGGAAAGGCAGAGAACCTTCCTCCTTTTGCTTCCTCCTGAGCAGGCAGAGAACCTCGATCGCTTGCTGGAACTTACCTCTCCCAACCCTTCCAAGGAAAAGAGACTCTAGGGAAGAAGAAGTGGAATAATGCTTGGAGAAACCCTTATGAATCCCCTCACAAGCTCCCCCTCAGAAGATCCTCTCTCTCCCTCTCTCTCTCTCTCTCTCTCTCCTTTAGGTTTTCTCAGGTCAAGACAGCAGCCAAGGATGTTAAAAAATGGTTAACAAGAGCTCTTAAATAGAAGAGCTTCAAAAGAGCTCATTAATTGCAAGTTGCCAACTATATCATCCACGACGATATGGAAATCGTCCTGGCCGATTAGTATTCCATGAGATCGGCCAGAGCATCGCCCTAAATGAAAATTGGACGATTGAAAATTGGCTTGATCATCCTGGACGATCTCATGATCGTCCAGGCCGATCTCATGATCGTCCAGGCCGATCAGTTCAAATCAGAGGAAAATAATCCAGAGCATCGCTCTGAATTCAAGCTGTCCGATCCCGATCATCCAGCACATCGCCCTGAATTTGTGTTGTCCGATATTTATCGTCCAGAAGTAACTAAGGTTTTTGAATAGATCATCCTGGCCGATCCTGTGATTGTCCAGGACGATATGATCATATAAATCATCCTTATTTACCTCCTTGATTGTCTGATCAATTAAGGCATAATTGTGAGTATCGTCCAGGCCGATCCAAGACCGTCCTGACCGATTACCAAAAAATACAGAATACCTTAATTATTTATGGCGACAATTTTTTTCTATTTTGATCCTATAGTCTTGGCCGATACACGTATCATCCAGGCCGATTGGCTAATGACGGCTGCTTTAATTAAGAACCCATGATTAGATTTTCTATTTTAAGCCTGATCATCCAGGACGATATAAATATCGTTCTGGCTGATTTGAGTAAAAATAGAAATTCTAAGTCTCTCAAGTGTATGTGTGTAGGGTTACTTTGCATTTGTCACACCAAAGATTACAATTCACTCAAGAGTGAAAAAATAAATTTATAGACTGACTCAACCCTAATTTACCCCATCTTGAGCTGGCTCTGTTTTTCCGTCTGATCTTTGATTCATGAAAAGTCAGTAGTAAAAGACAATCCAAGTCAAGTAAGAGTGTTTGCCAATCATCAAAACATAGTTCATAGACCTGAATTTACAACAACATCACTTTATACTATTCATAAGAAGGGACCCAAACCTTTTTTGGTTCCTAATGATAACAGTTGTTGATTCTTGCAGGAGTGCTCTCACCAATGACCTCGTGAGAAGCATATTATACTTGGACAAAATGGAGGCTCGCAGCTCATACATTGCTTAAACTTGCTGCTTAACAATTTCTTGAAATGCTTTGTTAACTAAATAATTGTTTTGTTTATTTTTCGTGCTAACTTTTTGTTGTTTTAACTATTTTTTTCTCTTTGGTTTTTTATATGATGATTTTTTTTCAAGCTTTTTAGATTTTGGAGATTTAATGCTAATGATTAGCACCTCTAAATCAGTTAAAGGGAGAAACACCGTTGATGTTTTTCCCTCCTTCTAACCTCTTTAATAGGTATAATTTTTCTTTTCTAAAACAAAAGTCTAGCTCATTTTAGAAAATAGTTTTTGAAATTAAGATTTTTTTTTATCTTGATACAATAATATATCCTATATATAATGTCCAAAGTTTTTATATATCTTTTAAGTTAATTGAAATCTTGCCATTGCACATATCATGTGATTTTGATTGTGTTTTTTGACTAGTTCTTCCTATGTTAGAAAGAGAGCTCCTATTCTCTAATGTCTGGAAGATATACTCACAACTAAGAATCATTTTTAAGAGATAATAAAAGAGAATTTAGCTTGTAAAAATAAAAAAAAATAGGTAGTGGAAAAGATGCCAAATTGAAATAAAAAGAGTATACACAAAAGTGTATCAAAAATCAAAAGATGCCCAAAGAGAAAATCAAAGTGACAAGAGGCATAAAATGAGCCCATTAAAAGCAAGCTATCCACTCTTTTCAAAACTTTTAAAACTTAGAAGAACTCATGGGTTATTTGATATTTTCAAAGGCTTGATTTCAAATTCCATGATTGAGACAAATTACTGTTGGTATATTATCTATGAGATATTTTTATTGTAACCAAGTTTTAAATAGATCTTCTTTTTACCCAATTAAATTATTCTGAGTTAAGCCTTTTGTTTTCAAAAGATAATTTTTACCTTGAAAAAAGTTCAAGCTAGGGATTAACAGGATCATATATTCTACCATTTTCAGATTGTGACATTGTTAACTCATTGATCTTTTGAATATCTAAAATTTAATGTTTTGAGAAATCTGTCATATGGATGCTTTGCTAAAAAAAAAAAGAGAAAAATTAAAAACAAAAATTTATTTTTTCTTTGCTGGTTTTTATTTTTATTTTTTGTTATTTTTTATTATTTTATTTATTTTTGGGGCTTTCTCTCATCATCTCCATCTTTCCTTGGTTTTCAATTTTGTGTTACATCGTACTGGCTGATATCTCTATCGTCTTGGACGATATGATCATTTCTCTTCAAAATTCCATATGCTGAACTTTTCTGAGCTTGCTGTAAATCATCATCCCGGACGATACCTTATCGTCCTAGACAATCTGATCGAACTCTGTTATAATCATCTTGATCATCTTGGCTGATTTAATTTTTGTCCTGGCCGATGCATTTATGGTCATCGTCCTGGCCGATACACTTGATCATCCTGGACGATCCATATATCAGTACATTTAAAATCCTTAAAATTGGTCCCGGACGATCCATTTTTGGACAATCATCCCGGCCGATCCACTGTTCATCCTGGATAATACACGTGGAACAAATTTAAAACATTTTACATTCAGCCGGTACGAATCAATTATTGTGCATCATCCTGGATGATTTGGTTTTTCAACGGTTGTCCGTCTTGACTCCTTGGGACGATCGCCTGTGTCTAATCGTCCTGACCGATATCTGATCCGCCCGGTCGATCAGACCGCCTTTTTGACCAATCGGCCTGTACGCAATAATTGAACCATATCGTCCCGACCGATTAGATGATCGTCCTAGACGATGTGGCCATTTCTTTAAATTCAAGCCTTCCAGCCATTAGTTTTCACCTCAAGCTTCTCCTCTCTTTTTTGCTTACTATTTTTCTACTATGGCCGGTGGAAAGCGAGTTTGACAAACTTCCGAGAGAGCTTTAAGGGCTATGCTTGATCCTCATTTTTGGGAAGCAGAAGATCGAGATGCTTACCACCGTTATAAGGAATGCAGTATTACTCTTTCAAGAATGATCAATCCTGTCTACCTTTCTTATCCGGTACTAGATCTTTTGTCCATACCCTGCTTTGCTTCATTCTTACCCTCGCAGCCCCTTTTTCTTCTGAACTTCTTCTTGAATTTTTTGCAAATCTTCACATAAACTCTGCTTATATAGCCCTGACATCCTATGTGAGTCGACGACCGGTCGAAATCATATATCAGGATTGTGCTGAACTATTACAGCTATCCATCACCGGGGATAAGCTGCATACCATCATCTCAGATCCTGATTTTAACTGTTCCACTACAAATCATTTCCTTCGCCAGTATAACGCACCCTTTTATGTTGGAGAAACTAGCTCTTTAGTCAAAGATGCTAGGATAATCTAGCATGTCCTTTGAAAGTTTGTTAGGGATGTTAAGCCCTATAGAACTTGCCCAAGGCTAACCAAGAGGGGGGAAACCTTTTTGGGTTCCTAAAAGATAACAGTTTGTTGATTCTTGCATTTTTCTTCCTCCTGAAGCAGGCAGAGAACCTCGATCGCTTGCTGGAACTTACCTCTCCCAACCCTTCCAAGGATAAGAGACTCTAGGGAAGAAGAAGTGGAACAATGCTTGGAGCAACCCTTATGAATCCCCTCACAAGCTCCTCCTCACAAGATCCTCTCTCTCTCCCCCCTCTCTCTCTCTCTCCTTTAGGTTTTCTCAGGTCAAGATAGCTGCCAAGAATGTTTAAAAATGTTGAACAAGAGCTCTTAAATAGAAGAGCTTCAAAGGAGCTCATTAATTGCAAGTTACCGACTATATCGTCGAGGATGATATGAAAATCATCCTGGCCGATCAGTACAAATTCCATGAGATCGGCCAGAGCATCGCCCTGAATGCAAACTAGACGATTGAAAATTAGCTTGATGGTCCAGGACGATCTCACGATCGTCCAGGCCGATCTCAAATCGTCCAGGCCAATCAGTTCAAATCAGAGAAAAATTGTTCAGAGCATCACCTTGAATTCAAGCTGTCCGATCCTGATCGTCTAGCACATCGCCCTGAATTTGTGCTGGCTGATATTTATCATCCAGAAGTAATTAAGGTTTTTGAATAGGTCATCCTGGACAATCCTGCGATCATCCATGACGATGTGATCGTATCAATCATCCTTAATTACTTTCTTGATTGTCTGATCATTTAAGGCATAATTGTGAATATCATCCATGCCGATCCAAGATCGTCTTGGCCGATTACCAAAAAATACAGAATACCTTAATTGTTTATGGCGGCAACTTCTTTCTACCTTGATCCTATCGTCCTGGCTGATACATGTATCATCCAGGCCGATTGGCTAATGACGACCGCCTTAATTAAGAACCCCTGATTAGATTTTCTGTTTTAAGCCCGATCGTCCAGGACGATGTAAATATCATCCTGGCCGATTTGAGTAAAATAGAAAATTCTAAATCTCTCAAGTGTGTGTGTAGGGATACTTTGCATTATTCACACCAAAGATTACATTTTACTCAAGAGGGAGAAAATAAAATTACAGACTGACTCAACCCTAATCTACCCCATCTTGAGCTGATTCTGATTTTCGTCCGATCTTTGGGTCCTGAAAAGTCAATAGAGAAAAAAAGGCAAGATTTGTTTGCTATCATCAAAATCATAATCCAAAAATAGATTTGTAACAATCTCCCCCTTTTTGATGATGGCAAAAACAAGTAGGAAAATCTCAGTAAAAATAATAATTCATTAAAATTTCAAAGTTACAAGTATCAACTTTTCCTACCACATCCTACTCCCCCTTTTGTCATCACAAAAAGAGGGTCCTAGAAACACATAAAGAAAAAGAAACAAAGAAAGAAAAAACACAACATAAACTAAAACAAACTACAAGATAAACTACAGAAAAGAAAAAATAGAAAACAAAAACTAAAAAAATAAGGGATTATGATCATCAGATGGAGGTGGTGGAGGTGGCTGCTGAAAGTAGCCGGCTAGCGTAGTAAACTGATTATTGAACTAGGCGATGTCCTGGTCATGCTGCTGATGCTGGTGAGTAATGTAGCTTTCAAAATGGGCTAAGTCATCTGTGCGGTGCTGCTCGTAGAGGGCCATGTCCTCAGAATGTTGCTTCTCCTGTGCAGCAACGTAAGCATCGAAACGGGTCTCCCATCAATCAAATCTCTCCGCTAACTGGTCAAGCTGTGAGTGCTGTCAAAGAGGAGTAGGATCAAGAACAGGAGCGGGAGTGGAAGCCTCCTCCTCCTTACCCCTGAGGTTCCTCATCCCCTGGGTGGAGACGAGTATTGTGAAGGGTATTGAAGGAACTGTTTGAGTAGAAGAGAGTTGGAAGGTTCGGAGGAGCAGGATACTGAAGTTGATATTTGGTTTCAAGGACATATGCTATAAGGTGTCCTAAAGCTAGATTGGGTTTCCTCTTATGACCTGGATCGCGGATTGTGGTTAAATGATCAATGTACCAGAAAATTAAGTCAGCAACATTAAATTCTCTATGTGCCATGATGTAAAAAGTAGTCAGAGAAAGTAGAGGAGTGATGTGGATTCAATCCCAAGCTTTGGAATAATGGAGGTTGGAAGGACATGCTGAATTGTCCTAGCATCTTTGACTAAAGAGCTAGTCTCTCTAACATGAAAAGGTGCATTGGTCTGGCGAAGGAAATGATTTGCTGTGGACCAGTAAAAGTCAGGATCTGAGATGAATATATGCAGCTTATCCTCGGTGGTGGATAGTTGCAATAGTTCAGCACAGTCCTGATATGTGATTTTGACCGGGCGTCGATTTACATAGGAGGTTAGGACTGTGAAGGTAGGATTTATGCGAAGATTTATAAATAATTCACGAAGAAGCTCATAATGAAAGGGGACAGCGAGAGACAGAATGAAACAAAGAGAAGTGTGAGCGAAGAGATCCATTACCGGATACGAAAGGTGGACAGGATTGATGACTCTGGAGACAGTTATCCCACATTCTTTATATCGATGGTAAGCAGCTTCATCTTCTGCCTCCCTAAAATGAGAGTCAATCCTAGCCCTTGAAGAACTCCTAAAAGTTTGTCAGACTCTCTTCCCACAAGCCATAGCAAGAAACCAGTAAGAAGACACAAGAGAAGAAGAAGGTTGAGGTGAAAACAATGGCTGTAATGGCCTGAATTTAAAGAAACGGCCATATTGCGTACAGGCTGATTGGTCAAAAAGGCGATCTGATCGGACTGGTCGATCAGATATCGACCAGGACAATTAGTCACAGGCGATTGTCCCGAGGAGTCAAGCCGGACGACCGTTGAAAAAGTAGATCATCCGGGCCAATTAGGTGTATCTTCCATGACGATGCACAATAATTAATCATACTGGCCAAAGTTAAAATATTTTAAATCTGTGTCACGTGTATCGTCCAGGATGAACAGTGGATCGGCCAGGACGAACAGTGGATCGGCCAGGACGATTGTCCAATAATGGATCATCCGGGTCCGATTTTAAGGATTTAAACGTGCTGACACGTGGATCATCCAAGACGATCTAGTGTATCGGCCAGGACGATGACCATAAAATGCATCGACCAGGATGAAATATGTTATCGGCCAAGACTATCAACATGATTGCAATAGAGTTCGATCAGATTGTCTAGGACGATAAATTATCGTCCAGGACGAAGAGTTACGGTAAGCACAAAAAGTTCATCAGATGGAATTTTAAAGAGAATTTGTCCTATCATCTAGGGTGATATAAGAATTGGCCAGGACGATGTTATAAGAGATTTGAATCCAAGGAAAAGATGTTGATGATCAAAGCCCTTAAAAATAAATGACTCACAATACAAAGCTAGAAACAACAATAAAAAGGCTAAAAAAAAGACAAACGAAGAATTTTTTTTTTGTTTTAGCAAAGTATCCATATGACAAATTTCTCAAACAATTCAATTTTAGAGATTCAAAAGATCAAAGACTTAACACGTCAAAATATGAAAAAGGTATAATATCCGATCTTGTTAATCCCTAGCTCGGACTTCTTTCAGGGTAATAATAGTCTTTTTTTTAAAAGCAAAAGTTCTAACTCAGAAAGACTTTACTGGGTAAAAAGAAGATCCAATCAAAACTTGGTTACAAAGAAAATATCTTATAAATAATATAACAAAGTAATTTGTCTCAATCATGGAATTTGAAATCAAGCCTTTTAAAGCATCAGATAACCAATGAGTTATCTAAGTTTTAGGAGTTCCGAAAAGAGATAATAGTTTGTATTTAGTGGGCTCATTTTATGCCTCTTGTATCTTTGATTTGGCTCTTTGAGCATCTTGATTTTTGATACAAATTTGTGTATATATATTTTTCATTTCAAATTTGCATCTTTTCCACTTTCCCTCTTAATTCTTTCAAGCTAAATTCTCTTTAACAAAAACCCTTAAAAAGAACCTTAGTTGTGAGTATATCCTCCAGATATTAGAGAATAGGAACTCTCTCTCTAACATAGGGAAGAACAAACCACAAAACACAATCATAATCATGTGATAAATGCAATGAAAAGATTTCATTTAACTTGAAAGATATATAAAAACTTTGGATATTATGCATAAGATAGATTATTATAGCAAGATAAAAAGAATCTTAATTTCTAAAACCAGTTGTCAATATGAGATAGACTTTTTTTCAGAAAAGAAAATTATGTCACTAAAAGAGGTTAGAGGGAGGGAAACCATCAACGGTGTTTCTCTCTTTAACCGATTTAGATATGATAATCAATGACTTTAAATCTCCAAAATCTAAAAGCTTAAAAAATAATCATATAGAAAATCAATCATAAAAGCAAAGAAAAAACAAAATAATCTAGAACAACAAAAAGCTACTACACAACAAAAATAACACAAAATTAAAAACATTTCAAGAAATTATGAAGCAGCAAGTTTAAACAATTATGAGTTGCAAGCCTCCATATGTCCAATTATCCTATGCTCCCATGAGGTCTTTGGTGAGAGCACACCTGCAAAACTCAATAACAGTCAGATTTAGGAACCAAACTAGTTTAGGTCCCTTCTTAAGAAAAGTAGAATACAATGCACGTGTGGTATGCTGTGAATCATGTACCTTAGGTCTCCACACCCAATGTGTACTACGGTGAATGGTGCAAGTGTGTGAGATATGTCCTAACATGCTACAAGAAAAACATCGAACTCCAGGAAAAGGATTTCTTAAGTGGTTTGAGTTATAATGCCTCTTCCTAGGTCTTGGCTTTTGATCAAGAGTAGGCATCATCTAAGTTTTCTTAAGTGTATCCAATTCATTTTTAATCCTTAAGTTTGTATTTTTTAGAACATCATTCTCAACCCTCAAGTTTTTCTCTTTCTCTTTAGATTTCTTGAAATCAGATTGAAGAGAGGTGTGTGAAATTTTTAATGCTTCATTCTCATTAATTAATTCCGAGTGTTTTTTGTTCAAATCATCAAATTTATCAAGAAAAGCCATGTGATTAGAATCAATCATTGAATGATCTTTAAGAATAACTTCATACTCTTTTTGTAAATTTACATGCTCCAATTTTAAGTTAGCATGAGTCTTCTTAAGTTTTTTGTATGATGCATGGATTTTCTCAGACATCTCAAACAATTCATCATAGGTTGGTTTATATACCTCTTCATCATCGCTTTGCTCAAGATGATCTTTTCCCATTAAGAATAGGTTTATTATCTCTTCCTCTGGTTCAGTCTCAGATGAGTCAGTACCAGATTCTGCCCAAAACGCCTTTTGGACTCTCTTCTTGTCCTTCCTAAACTTAGGTTTCTCCTTATTCTTTTCCTTGTTTGAGTGATCTTGAAGTGTAGGGCAATTGGCTTTCACATGTTCAGGCTTCCTGCATTTATAACAAACAACATCAGAGGATCCTTTAGAATATTTGTTATCCTTACATTTTCTCCAATGATGCTTTTGCTTCTTCTTTAGAAAGTTTCTGAATTGCCTTGAGATGAAGGCAACTTCATCGCTCTCAGACCCGGAAGAATCGGAGTCAGATTTGTGTGCCTTTAGTGCCACCGTTTTCTCTTTCTTTTTCTCACCTACATCAACCCTTGCTCGTAAGCAATGAGTGAGCCAAGTAAGTTGTCAATCAAATATGTGTTCAAATCCTTAGATTCAGTTATAGCAATAATTTTTGCATCAAAAGAGAAAGGCAAGCATCGTAAAATCTTGTTTACTTTTTCAAAATTCAAAAGCCTCTTCCTAAGGCATGCAAGAAAGTAACAATCTGAGTAAATCTCGTATACATTTAAGAAATTGATTCATGAGGTTTCATACAAAAAAGTTTGTAGTCATGCAAGAGAATGTTCAAACGGGATTGTTTAACTTCATTAGTGCCTTCATAAGTGATACATAATTTATCCCAAATTTCTTTACCAGTTTTGCAAGTGGAAACACGCATGTAGTCTTCTGATTTTAAAGCACAGAAAAAACAATTAAGATATTTTGCATTCAATTGAGCCAAATCCTTATCATCTAAAGTCCATTCAGTAAAAGAAAGTGGAACAGTAATGTCGTTAAGTTTACCAGTTGAAGGTGAGTAACCATCCGTAACAAGCATCCACATGCGATAATCAGTAGATTGTAAAAATATAGACATGTGAGTTTTCCAAAAATCAAATGGAATATTATCAAACAAAGGTTGTCGGGTAATAGAATACCTTTCCGGTGTATTACGATTCCCAAAATTAGCCATGGATCTAAATTCAAAAAGTTTTCAAACTTAGTTTTTACCGCTTTGATACCACTTGAAAGTTTGTTAGGGATGATAAGCCCTATAGAACTGGCCCAAGGCTAACCAAGAGGGGGATGGGTGAATTGGTATTTAAAAAATCTTTAGGCAAAGCACGAATACAAACCAAATCACCACAAAAAATGCGAAAGAAAAATAAATGCGGAAGCAGTAAAACTAAGAACACAAGGGTTTATAGTGGTTCGGTTAACTCGACCTACGTCCACTCTCCGGAGGCGCCCTCCGAGTATGTCACTACAATCGTGACTCTCCTTTAGCCCCCATAGCTAGGCGGAGAAGCCTTTACAAATACCTCTTTTTGTCACACCCGGCAAGGCAGAGAACCTTCCTGCTTTTGCTTCCTCCTGAAGCAGGCAGAGAACCTTAATCGCTTGCTAGAACTTACCTCTCACAATCCTTCCAAGGACAAGAGACTCTAGGGAAGAAATAGTGGAAAAATGCATGGAGCAACCCTTGTGAATCCCCTCACAATCACCCCCTCATAAGATCCTCTCTCTCTCTCTCTCTCTCTCTCTCTCTCTCTCTCTCTCTCTATCTCTCCTTTAGGTTTTCTCAGGTTAAGACAGCAGCCAAGGATGTTCAAAAATGTTGAACAAGAGCTCTTAAATAGAAGAGCTTCAAAGGAGCTCATTAATTGCAAGTTGCCAACTATATCATCCAGGATGATATGAAAATCGTCCTGGCCGATCAGTATAAATTCCATGAGATCGGCCAGAGCATCGCCTTGAATGCAAACTGGACGATTGAAAATTGGCTTGATCATCCAGAACGATCTCATGATCATCCAGGATGATCTCATGATCGTCCAGGCCAATCAGTTCAAATCAGAGGAAAATCATCCAGAGCATCGCCCTGAATTCAAGTTGTACGATCCCGATCGTGTAGCACATCGCCCTGAATTTGTGCTGGCCGATATTTATCATCCAGAAGTAACTAAGGTTTTTGAATAGATCGTCAAGGCCGATCCTGCGATCGTCCAGGACGATGTGATCGTATCAATCATCCTTAATTACTTCCTTGATTATCTAATCAATTAAGGCATAATTATGAATATCGTCCAGGCCGATCCAAGATCGTCCTGGCCGATTACCAAAAATATAGAATACCTTAATTTTTTATGATGGCAATTTCTTTCTATTTTGATCCTATCGTCCTTGCCGATACACGTATCATCCAGGCTGATTGGCTAATGACGACTGTGTTAATTAAGAACCCCTGATTAAATTTTCTATTTTAAGCCAGATCGTCTAGGATGTTGTAAATATCGTCCTGGCCGGTTTGAGTAAAAACAAAAATTCTAAGTCTCTCAAGTGTATGTGTGTGTAGGGTTACTTTGCATTAGTCACACCAAAGATTATAATTGACTCAAGAGGAAAAAAATAAAATTACATACTGAGTCAACCCTAATCTACTCCATCTTGAGCTGATTCTGATTTTCGTCCGATCTTTGGGTCCTAAAAAGTCAATAGATAAAAAAGGCAAGATTTATTTGCTATCATCAAAATCATAATACAAAAATAGATTTGTAACATCCTTCGCACTTACATTATTCTAAAAGCCGAAGACCGAGTCCATATCACTCATATGCTTTCTCTAACTACCTTTTACATTATGACCCATAGAGAATTTAATGCTACTGACCTGATTTTTTATTACATTGATCATTTGAGAATAATTCGCGACCTAGGTCATAAGAGGAAGCCCAACCTGGCTTTAGGACATCTCATAGCTTATGTTCTTGAAACAAAATATCAACTTCAATATCTTGCTCGTCACGACCTTCAGCTTCCTTGCTATTCAAATAGCTCTTTCAATATCTTTCGCAGTACTCGTCTCCACCCAGGAGATGGGGAACCTCAGGGGGTTGAGGAGGAGGAGGCTCCCGCTCCTATTCCTGAACCTGCTCCTCTCCGTCAGCACTCATAGTTTGATCAGTTAGTAGAGAGATTTGATCAGTTGGAGACCTGATTCGACACTTTTGTAGCTCACCAGCAGCAGCAGCACGATAAGGTTATAGCCCATTTCGATACTCTTGCTGTATACCAGCAACAGCAGCACGAGCAGGACATGGCCTGGTTTGGCTCACAGTTTGCTGCCATTACCAGTTTCTTTCAGGGACCCTCATTTTTCTAGTCTTAGATTCTGTTTTATGTAGTTGCTTATGTTTGTTTTTCCTTTTTTTGTACTTTTTCTGCTTTAGTTGCTTTTTAGTTTCCTCCTCCTTTTTAAGATGTCAAAAGAGGGAGTAATATGTTTGTACTTGATTGATTATGCTTGTTGCTTTAGTTTGTACTTGCTCTTATTTCTACTATGAATTCTTGAATAATATTGCTATAATCATCAAAGTGTTTGCCATCATAAAAAATGGGGAGATTATTATAAACTTGGTTTCATGGATTGTGATTTTGATAATAGCAAACACTTTGACTACCTGTTTCTATTAACTTTTCAGGACCTTAAAATCATGAAGCAATCGGAACCAGCTCAAGATTGGGTAGACAAGGTCTGAGTCAGTCTGTATTTTTTTTTCCTTTCTTGAGTCAATTGTAAATGTTTGAAGTGACTGATGTTAAGTAACCCTACACACACACACTTAAGAGATTCAGAATGTTTGTTTTTACCAACATCATCCCGGACGATATTTACATCAGCCTGGACGATCGAGTTCAAAATAGAAGTTATAATTAGGATTTTTTTAGTTAAGGCATTCATAATTAACTGATTGTCCTGGATGATATATTTATCGGACAGGACGATAGGATAAAAATAGAAAGAAATAGTTGCTATAATCAATTTAGGTATTCTGTATTTTTGAAAATCAGCTTGGACAATCGTGAGATCGACCTGGACCATATTAAATAATTATGCCTAAATTGATCAAGGAATCAAGGAAGTAATTAAGGATGATTGATACGATTACATCATCTTAGATGATCTCAGGATCGGCCAGGATGATCTATTCAAAAATCCTTAGTTGCTCCTAAACGATAAATATCGGCCAGCACAAATTCAGGGTGATGTTCTGGCCGATTAGGATCGGACAGTTCGAATTCAGGGTGATGCTCTGGATGATTTTTTTTCTAATTTTAACTGATCAGCCGGGATGATCGTGAGATCGGCCTAGACGATCAAGCTAATTTTTAATCATCCATATCATCTTTAGGGCGATGTTTTGATCGATCTTCTGAGATTTGAACTTATCATACAGGACGATATTATTATCATCCTAGACGATAAAGTCGGCAACTTACATTTATTGAGCTCCTTTGAAACCCTTCTATTTAAGAGCTATTATTCAACATTTTTTGAACATCTTTGGCTGCTGTCTTAACCTGAGAAAACCTAAAGGAGAGAGAGAGAGGGAGAGATAGAGAGAGGAGCTTGTGAGGGAGTTCTCAAGGGTTGCTCCAAGCATTGTTTCCACTTCTTCTTCCCTAGAGTCTCTTGTCCTTGGAAGGGTTGGCAGAGGTAAGCTTCAACGATCGATCGAGGTTCTCTGCCTGCTTCAGGAGGAAGCAAAAGGAGCGGGGTTCTCTGCCTTGCCGGGGGTGGCAAAAAGGAGGTGTTTTGTAAGGGCTTCTACGCCTTGCTGTAGGGGCTAAAGGAGAGTCATGTTGGTAGTGCAATACCCGGAGGGCGCTTGCGAGGAGTGGATGTAGGTCAAGTTGACCGAACCACTATAAACCCTTGTGTTCTTTTTACTGCTTCTGCACTTTAATTTTCTGCACTTGTTTATCTGTGGTGACTTTGGTTTGTGATATTTGTTCTTGGTTTTGAAGAATTTTTAAAATATCAATTCTCCCCCTCTTTTGGTTAGCCTCGGGACTAGTTCATAGGGCCTAACATATCTAACGAACTTTCACATAAGAGGAAGAAGAACACGGCTTTAGGACATTTTGTTGCCTACATTCTACAGAAGAAGTACAACCCGATCCATCTTATCCTCCCACAGAACTTCCTATCTACTTCACTGATGCCTCTTTTAGGACACTTTTTGGGGGAGATCAGAGTTTAGAGAGTGATGATTCTAAGGACGAAGGTGGAGCTCTTGCTCTAGCACCTGTACTTGGACCTAACCAAAACTATTACCAGGAAATGGTCTAGCTATTCAATCAATTGGAGACTTATTTTGATCAACATTTTGATCAAATTGAGACTCACCTTAACCAGCAGGATGCTTGTTACAATGCAGATATAGGGTGGATTCGTGGATAGTTTGACTTAGTGAACATGACTGTAGCTACAATAAGTAGTTATTTTTTAATGTTCAATCCAACATCTCCTCTAGACCAGGGTCCCTCAGAGTTCTATATGTAATTCATTATGGTTCTTAGTTCTTAGTTTTTGTATTTGCTGTTGTGATGTTTCTGCTTTAGTTGAGTGTTTTCATGTGTTGAGATGATGTAAACTTGATAATATGATGTGTGTTGACATGATGTTTTATTTTTTAAATATATGTTTTAAGTGATTTTTATAATCAATGGAATATTGGAATGCTTTGTTCATGTGCATTAACTTTTAATTCTTGAAATATTTATGTTTTTAATGTAAAAAATCTTTTAAAATTAATCATTAAAAGGGGCATAACATTGGCCCAAATAGAAAAGATCTATTAAGTGTAACACAAATATTTAAAAAGAAGTGTAATGTCACCAATTAAAATTTTTTATTATGTTCTTTCCACTACTATTTAATCTCTAATCCAAATATATCTAATTAAAAATTATGTACATTATTAAATTAGAAGTTAAATAATATTTATTTAATTATTTTTTTTAAATTTTGTCTAGAATAAATAATGAACCTGGTTGACTTTTCTTATCTTAGTTGTTCTTTGATTTAAAATTTTGAATTTTTTTAAGTATTAAGAAATTAATATTGTATTTGCAATAGTTTTAAAATCTTTTTTTTTCCTTCAACTCTTTGGTTTATCTAAAAAACTTTTCATTTCAAGTTGTACTTCCCTTTTTGTTATTGTCAAAAGGGGGAGTTAGAATAATGTTTGAATATTGCTTGATGTTTGATGTTTGATGTATTATGAGTATGTGTGAATTTATGTGATTGTGTTTGCATTCATGTTTGTACATTTTTGAATGTTTGGATGTTCATTTATTTTTATGTTTTTTGTTCGAGTTTGTATTTTTGTTTGAGTTGTTTTTGATTTGGTGTCTTTTCATTTTTTAGGTTTTATGTTTTTGATCTTCATGGGAGTCCCTTGTTATTTAATTGGTCAGTTATTTAGGGGAGCTAAGGAAAAAAATTATTTTGATTGTTAACTCAAACAATAATTATTTTATCATCATCAAAAAGGGAGAGATTGTTATAATTTTATTTTCATAAATATGTTTTTATATTATGTGTATTTTTTATGATTCCAAAATATTATTCTATTAACTACTGTTTCTCCTAACATATGTTAGAAATATTACTTTTGTTGTTTGTGTGTACTAACGTTTCAGGAAAATCATACTCCAGATAGTTGAAGACTTTAAGTCAGATTAGATTAGGGTTTATTATTTTATAAATACATACTTTTTATACTTTTCTTGAGTCGGAGATAGTGTGATTGTAATTAGGTAACCATGCACTCACACACTATGTGAGTGTAAACATTTGAAATTTTAAAACTAATCATTTTGTACGATTTTATATCGTACAGGATAATTTGACTTGAGCATACCTCTAAAAATTAGTTAATTAAACCATGCTAGGAAAATTTTCTAAGTCCTGTTCGTACTGTATGAAGTTAGCTTTATACGTACTCCTTCCAGAGTATGAAACAGATGCATACAAGTTCATCCTGATGAACTTCTAATTTTTTTGAACTATTCATACTACACAATCATAAGTTCTTATAGATGACATCTAGACTACGAAATGTATGCATATATTTTTGTCCAGACAAATAAATAAATTTTTTGAACTATTCATATTATACAATCAATGGATCGTATAGACAACTTCTAGAGTATGAAATGGTTGTGGCCATTTTCATACCAAATAAAACATGGTTTAATTAAATAAGATTGTATTGTATGATATGGATTTCGTATGATATGTTATTTAGAGTACGAAATCATTTTGTATTGAATCATACTGAGCGAATTTATTCAATTTTGAGCAGATTGTACTATATGATATCAGATCATATCTAGGTCAATTAGAGTATAAAATCGATTTATACTGGATCATATGAGCAAATTTTGAATTGTTCATATGTATAATTATTGATTGTATTGTTTGATCGTGACCGGTCAAATTGAAAAATTTAATTTTTTGGATAATTTTTTATATCTTTTGTATATAAGGTCCTATAAACTGACTGTGGAAGAAATCCTTCTTCATTTTATCTTTGAGAGTGATTTGGGAGAGTGTTTTAGAGAGAGTTCTTTCAAGTGGAGTGTGAAGGGTTCATAAGATTGCCCAACAGTGAGAATCTATTAATAAGTGTGTCAAATCTGTTCCATACTTATTGAAAAAGCTTGAGAGAAGATCTTTGAAGAAGATTTGATTCTATATTGACACCTGGAGGGTGTGAAAGGACGTCAGTCCTTTGCTGATACAAGGAGGAAGTGAAAGGATAACGGTACTCTATCGACACTATGAGGGCGCGAAAGGACAATGATACTCTACTGACACTTGGAGGTGGTGAAACTTGTTGAATATGATTTAGGTTGTTAGGCCTAAGCTTATGTGCCAAAGGCTAACCAAGAGGGGGGGGGGGGTGAATTGGTAATTTTAAAATTTGCCTCTTGTTGGAATTTAAAAATTCAAAACTTTTTTAACAATTCTGAGCAAATTGATTTTAGAATTTTCAAAAATTATTTTTCAACCATAGAAAAATAAAAAGATAGAAATTAAAAGTAGTGGAAATAAAAAGACACAAAGATTTATAGTGGTTCGGTCAAACACGACCTACATCCACTCCCTAAAGTCTCCCACTTTAGGTATTACACTATTACCACTAGTGTCTTTTCTTTTGCCCCCATAGCAAGGCGATGAAACTTTTATGAAAACTCTCTTACACCACTACCCATTGCGACAGAGAACCGTCATCCTTTTACACCCTCCAAGTGTCGGCATAGAACCGTTGGTTGTTCACACTCTCCAAGTGTAGGCAAAGAACCTTCGACTGTTCACACTCACCAAGTGTAGGCAGAGAACCTTCGGCTGTTCACACTCTCTAAGTGTAGGCAGAGAAACTTCAGCTGTTCACAATCTCCAAGTGTAGGCAAAGAACCTTTGGCTGTTCACACTCTCCAAGTATAGGCAGAGAACCTTCGGCTGTTCACACTCCTCGAGCGTCGGCAGAGAACCAAATCTTCTTGAAAGATCTTCACACTAAAAATCTAGAAGGACAAGAGAAAAGAGTGAAATAAAACTCAAAGTACACATAAAGATTCTTACACTTGAGTAATTGAGTGAACCCTTCACACTCCAATAGTAAGAAATCTGATTCAAACACTCTCTCTCACTCTCTCCTTCAATTTCCCTTTATCATTCGCAAAGACCAAGTGACAAAAAGATTAAATGACAATCTTAAGTGAACCTTTTATGGAAAAGACATAAAAAACCATCCAAAAAACTACTTTTTTCAAATTTGACCAATCTACGATCATCCCGTACGATCATTTTTTGTACGTATGAACAGTTCAAAATAGTTGCATATGAACTCATTATGAATCAGGATGAACCCCATTCATACCTGATCATCATACATATGAAATATGTTCATCTAGTACTAACAGTAAAATTCAAAGCACGTACGTACAAATGGCCAAACGAAAACACAACAGAGCCAATTGTTCTGGGATGATTAAGAAAATTGTCCGTACGAATAGTGTATTTTCCAAAAATGGAGCCGATCATCCTGGGACGATTGGAAAGAATCATTCATACGATCTTCACATTTTGCAAAAATAGAACTGACATCCAGGGACGATTGGAAAATATCGTCCATACGATCTTCATATTTTGCAAAAATAGAGCTGATTGTCCTGGGATGATTGGAAAATATCGTCCATACAATCCTCACATTTTGTGAAAATAGAGCTGATTGTCATGGGACGATTGGAAAATATCATTCATACGATCTTCATATTTTATGAAAATAAAGCCAATCGTCATGGGACTATTGGAAAATATCATCCGTACGATCTTTACTTAGAAATTTTTTTTCACGTCTCTGTTCGATCCATTGCTTTGTAAGGGGAATAACTGACCATATCATCCCGTATGAATGATTATCATACAATATGATTAGTTGAAAATTATAAATTTTATAACTCTCCCTAGGTGTGAGTATGTACTTAGTTACTCAATTACAATAACATTCTCTCAGACTCAATAAAATGAAAAATATAGACTTCAAATTACAATACACTCAAAGCTGATCTTGAATTAAAGTATTCAATAATCTGGAGTATGATTTTCTTAAAATGTTAGTTCACATAAGAGCAAAATTTTTTTTCCAAAATATGTTAGGAGAAATAATAATCAAAATAATAATATTTCGAATCATAAAAAATATACAAGTTGCAAGAAAGTTAAACATGCAAAAACTAAGTAGCAATAATCTCAACAATCCCCACTCCCCCTTTTTGATGATGGAAAAATAATTATTGTTTGAGTATAATTGAAGATCCTAAATTTCTCCTTAACTCCTCCTGAGTGAAGAAGCATATGAATATAATGAGTTTTCTATTATTAAAAGTTATAAATTTTTTTAAATTTTTAACACACAAGACATAATAAAAACAAAAGAAAAAATAAAAACGAACACTAAAAATAGAACACTACTACTAATTACAAACAAAACAAAATAAACAACAAAACACAATCAATCAAATGCAAACGCAAAAACAAAAACGAACAAAAGACACAAAAATAAACATGAACAAAAGATCAAACAAGTTTTTTGGAGTTATCCTAAAAAATAATATTAGATTGATATCCTTTAACTTGATCGAATTATAAGTTAACTTAAATTTATGAAAAATTAGATTTTCGAATGAAGTTAATTTTTTATTGCTATTAAAATTATATCACTCTTTAGATCAATTAAGTTAGGATAATCATATAGGATAATGAATATTTCTAAATAGAGATCAAAATATACTAAAGACAAGACAAGATAGATTTTATTGATATCAAGATAAAAGAGAATACATTGGAGCACAAATGATATCAATTCCCAAGGATTCATAAAACATAAAATATAAAATAAATAAAAACTAAAGACAATCACAAACACTCAAAACATCAACACATCACATCATTAGAACTGACAAAGAAAATTACAAAAGAAGTACAACCCTCATTCTGAGGGGTGTTGGTCTAGAGGAGGTGGCTGGTTGAAGAAGGTAAAATATCTATTCATCATAGCTACATTTGCGTTCATCGAGTCAAACTGACCTCGGATCCAGCCCATATCCTGCTGGTACTACTCATCCTGGTCATTTAGATGAGCTTGAATTTGATCAAATTACTGATCAAATTGGCTCTCCAGTCTATCAAAGCACTGGACCATATCCTGAAAGGCTGGTCCATGAGCAGGTGTAGGTGCAGGTGCAGGAGCTCCCCCTTTTACCTCAAAAACCTCATGTCCATCTCCTCTCCCAAACATCGCATGGAATGAACCATCAGTACAGTAAGTAGGAGTTTCCAGATGAGGATAAGGTGAACTAAGTCATAATTCTTTTCATGTATGTATGTCACAAAGTGTCCTAAGGCTATGTTCTTCTTTTGCTTGTGGGAGGCACGACCAATTTCAGAAAGCCAATAAATGTAGTCAAGAATGAGTTGGGCCTCATAAATAGGTTGACCATACATTATCAGGTATGTTACAATTGAAAGAAGAGGAGTGATATTAATTTTATCACCAGCTTTAGGTATTATAGCAGTCCTAAGAACATGCTGGATGATCCAAGCATCTTGGTTCAAAGTGGACACCTTTGGCAAATGACATACTTCTCTAATCCCTCTTATTAACCAGTTTATTTCAAACCAATTATAAGTAGAAGTAAAAGTCAAGGTGTGGGCTCTTACTCATTCAGTTCTCAAATTTAAAAATATCCCCATATATTCCTTTGTTATTTCTATTGCCTTCCCGAGAATATAGGATCTAATCCTACTTTGATCAGAGTTGAAAGTCATGTTTGCAAAGAAATAATGAAATGTTTCCTTGTTGTAGGAATGAATCCAAGTAAGGATAAAAGCAAATTGTGTTGAAGCAAAAAGGGGCATAACTTGAAAGATTATGTTCACTTGGACAAGAACTCTAGAAGGTGTGATTTTAGCGGAAACAAACCTCGAAAAAGACTCCTCATTTATTTTGGACAGGAAGTTTTCTACATCATTCCTAGAAGAAGGACCCTTAACCAATCTACCCCTTTTGCTGGAGCTAGCCATTTGGAATATTTGGAAAGATGAAAGGATTCTAAAAGGCTTTTGAAGTGTATGAAAATATAGTTCTAAAGCCTTTTATTTCAAGAAAAAATGACCTTCTGTACATATAAAGGATAATTTGTTATGTACTATTCTTGAATTCGCATGTACGACTAAATATGTTCAAAATGAAACAACTTTTCATAACCATGCAAGTTAAGAGGCATCCTTTCGTACAGGCTTTTTGAAAAAATGATCATACAGATGGAAAAGTGTTCTCCTGTGACGATTGGTTATTTAAGATCATTTTTATGACGGTTTGAATTTTCCCCCACATTGAATGACACGTGGTTCATATGTATGAACTCCAGGTTCATACGTAGGATCAGAAATAATAACTTCTTCTATCCATATAATCGTCTAGAAGCGTATATATGATTAAATACACATCGTCCAGATGATTTGGGGACCGTAAAAATGAACTGTAATGAAAATTGAAAAATTATACACAAACTGTTCAACTCAATATTTGATATGCTATAAGATTCGTTCAGTATGAAATTAATTTCATACAGATGAATATCACACTTATAAAATAATTTTGTATGATTACTCAAAAATAAGAATTTCAATGTGAAAATATTTTGGAAACACACTAAATAATAAGGCAAAAAGACACAAAAGCAAACATGCACAAAAATAGAAAAACACACAAGTAAAATAAAAAACCCAAAAACATACTCACAAAAACACATATAAATGTTGAAGAAACTTCAATTAAGCATTCAGGTCAATCAAACCAAGCCTTGTTCTTAATATACTAAAGGTATCAAAGGCTAGTGGTTTTGTAAAAATGTTTGCAAGCTGATTTTCAGTTGAAACATGATTGAGTTTAATTTCTCCTCTAGATACATGATCCCTTATGAAGTGATGCCTGATATGAATATGCTTGGTTCTTGAATGTTGAAAAGGAATTTTTGAAATGCAAATGACACTAGTGTTATCATAATAAATGGGAATTATGCCTATAGTTAATCCTAAGTCAGTCAATTATTGTTTCAACCAAAGTACTTGTGCCACATAACTTCTTAAGGCAATGTATTTAGCTTCAGCAGTAGATAGGGCTAGAAAATTTTGTTTTTTACTGAACCAAGAGACTAAAGAACTTCTAATAAATTGACATATTCTAAAAGTACTTTTTCTATCAACCCTATAACCTGCAAAGTTTGAATCTGAATATCTAATTATTTCAAATAAAGAGCTAAACTTAAGATATCAAATCCCTAAGTTCTGAGTTCTCAATTGATATCTCAAAATCCTTTTCACTACTATCAAATGTGATTCTTTTGGATCTGATTGAAATATAGCACATAAATAAATACTAAACATAATATTGGATTGGCTAGCTATCAAGTAAAGCAAATATTGAATAATTCCCCTAAATTTCTTTTGATCAATAGATTTTTTCTTTAAGTCCTTATCCAATTGAACTAAGGAACTCATATGTGTACTAACAGATTTATCGTTATCCATTTCATACTTTTTGAGGATGTCCTTAACATACTTCAAATGACTAGGAAATGTTCATTCCTCAAGTTGCTTAATGCTAAAACCTAGAAAGTAATTCAAATCTCCCATTAGGCTCATCTCAAATTCACTACTCATAATTTTTAAAAAATTATCACAAAGATTTTTATTAGTAGATCCAAAGGTGATATCATCAATATAAATTTGTACAATGAGTATGTCATCTCCCAATTTCTTTAAAAATAGAGTTATGTCCACACTTTCTTTTTTAGAAGATCTCTCAAGTAGGAAGGTACTCAACCTCTCATACCAAGCTCTACGTGCATATTTTTTAACCCATATAATGCCTCTTTTAATTTAAAAACATGATTCGGGTATTTTGAATTTTTAAAACCTGGAGGTTGTTTAATATAAATATCCTCTTGAATCACCCCATTTAAAAAGGAACTTTTAATATCCATTTGATATAATTTAAGTCCTCTAAAATAAGCAAAGGCTAATAAAACTCTAATTGCTTCAAGTCTAGTTATAGAGGCAAAAGTGTCATCAAAATTAATCCCTTCAATCTGATTATATCACTTAGCCACTAATCTAGCCTTATTTCTAATGACTACTTATGAGTCATTCATTTTATTCTTGAATACCAACTTAGTCCCAACTACACTTTAATCCTTTGGCCTTACAATTAATTTCCAAACTTTATTTCTTACAAATTGATTTAATTTTTCTTATATTGCCAAAATCCAAAATATATTCAAAAGTTCTTGATTAATATTTATAGGTTCTATCATAGAAATAAGGCTAAATGGTTGATTTTTTTGTTGACTCCTCATCTAGTCCTAACACCCTCATTAGGTTCACCTATAATCAATTCCTTTGAGTAATTTTTAGAAAATCTCAAATCTCTAGGTAATGGGTTTTCAATCTCCAAATTTTCATCCAAATTTATTTTCTCAATCTTTTAGAAGTCAATTTATGTCTCATCCTCTTCAATGATCGGCTCATCCAAAATATAAGATTCATCAAATATAACATGTGTGGTCTCCTCAACTATGAAAGTTCATTCCTATAAGATTTTCCAATACTAGAGTATCGAAGAAAAATTTCTTCATCTGATTTTGGATCAAATTTTTCTAAGATAAATTTTCCAATGTTATGTATGAACACCTTGCATCAAAAAACATGCAAATATGACAAATTAGGTGTTCTTCCTTTAAGTAATTCATAGGATATTTTATTCAAACTCAATCTGATGTTCACCCTATTTAGAAAATAACATGCCGTGCTAACCGCTTCAGTCCAAAAATATCTAGGAAGTGAATATTCTACCAATATGGCTAGAGCGGCTTCAATCAATGTTCTGTTCTTTATTTCAACTACCCCATTCTACTGAGGGGTTCTAGGTGCAAAATTTTTTTGATTAATTCCTTTTTTCTTACAAAATTCTTCAAATTTTTTATTTTCAAATTCTCCACTGTGATCACTTTGGATTATTAAAATTTTACAACCTAGTTGTTAAGATAGTTGCTATTTGCATGCATTACATTTTTGGCAACTTATAAAGTTTTGATGATTTCAAACATTATTGTTCAAATGTGTAGTTATCTCCTAACAATTTTAGAAGAATTGTATTTGCTTTTGTGTATACTAACATTTCAGGGAAAGAACTCCAGACTACAAGGCTTCAAATTAAAATCAGCATGAGATACCTTGAAATTTTTGAAGCTTGCACTTTGCTTAAAAATCAAATTGAAAGGGAGTGATTGTAACTTGAGTGAATAAAAATATGCACACACAAATAAGGAGATCATATTAAATTTGTGTTGATCGTACAGGACGATTTTTGTTCGTACTGGACGATCAGACAGTTATCTCCTATAGAGCATATGGAACGAATAGAAATTTGATCGAAAAATTTTCTAAGTCCTATTCGTCAAGGACGAAATTAATTTTCGTACAGTACGATTAACTCTCTGTAAAATTTTCGTCCAGACGAAATTAATTATCATACAGTACGACTGGCTCTCT
>NW_021319828.1:363595-417702 GCF_001605985.2 Dendrobium catenatum | reverse complement strand
GTAAAATTTTCGTCGCAGGACAAAAATTCAATTATCGTCCAAACGATTAACCGACTTAGGACAGTTTTCCAGCTTTCTAGATTCGACCTTGTAATAACCGTTCGTACTGGACGAACCTATTCGTACAGGACGATCAGCTGTCGAGACACTTCTCACACATATTCAAATAGGGTCGTTTCAGATCGTTTAGTAAAATCGTCCAGGACGATCCACGATCGTACAGGATGATCCACTGCGTACAGAATTGAAAACTTGCAGTTTTGGGCGGTTTTTCTTGTCTTTTGTAAATACCAAAAAAAATTAGACTGCCACCCAATATTTTTTGTCATTTGATCTTCGTGCCTCTTGAGAGAATAGCCAAGGAGAAAGTGAAGAGAGCATTCAAGGAGGATTCCTACCATAGAAGCAAGAAGGCTTCACTTGGATTTCAAAGGTAAGAGTCTCTACTTGTGATTGGATTACTTCACTCTTTTCTTTCTTCCTTCTAGATTCTTGTGAGAAGATCTGTCAAGGAGATCCGTTCTTCTGCCGACACTTGGAGAGTGTGAAGGACGAAGGGTTCTCTGCCCACACTAGGAGAGTGGTGAAAGGACGAAGGGTTCTCTGCCTACACTAGAGAGTGTGAAAGGACGAAGGGTTCTCTGCCCACACTAGGAGAGTGTGAAAGGACGTACGGTTCTCTGCAACACTGGGTATTGTGTAAAAGGACGGACGGTTCTCTGCTCGCACCGGGGAGTGGTGAAAAGAGTGTGTTGTAGAAGGCTTCTCCGCCTTGCTGTGGGTGCAAAAGGAGAGTCACTATTGGTATTAGGTGCAATACTCAGAGAGTGTCTCTGAGGAGTGGATGTAGGTCTGGTTATAGACCGAACCACTATAAATCTGGTGTCATTTCTTTACTGTTTTTACATTTCGCATTTCTCTATTTCAGTTTTTAAAAACTCTGTGGTTGAAAAATCTTTTTCTGACAAAATTAAAAAAAGGGGTCTTAAATTTTAATTTTTTAAACTACAATTCACCCCCCCTCTTGGTAGCCTTGGGACACTCACTAGGCTTAACAACCTAATTACTAGACTCAACAAGTGATCAGAGCTTCATTTCAAAATCATAAGTTTGAACTACTTTTGATTAACGTAGATGGCTACTTTTGAAACCGGAACACACCTGAGGGTACTTATATTTATTATAGACCTCCACGTTTGACAATATTCCTTTTGATTTTTGGAAAACACGCATGTCTACTTTTTTACAGTCACTTGATTATCGCATGTGGATGTTAGTCCAGGATGGCTACACAAAACAACTAGATTAGTTGATGGAGTAATGGTAGAACATACCTTTTACTGATTGGACTGTAGAAGAACGTGACTTAGCACAATAAATGCCAAATGTTTAACAGTTTTTTTGTGCTTTAAAATCTGAAGACTACTGCGGGTTTCACTTCAAAAGCAGAAAGGAACATATGGGATAGACTTTGTATAACTTATGAAGGGACAAATGAGGTTAAACAATCAAGGCTCAATATCTTGTTACATGACTATGAATTGTTTCGCATGAAACCTAATGAACTTCATTTCCGACATGTAACACAGATTGTACACAAATTGTCACTTCTTTGCATGTACTTGGTGGGAATTAACTAATGCTGAATTGTCAATAAGATTCTTCGTTGTTTACCTTACTGACTATGATGCAAATTACTGCCAATTACAGAGTCTAAAGATTTAAATATTTATTCTATTGACAATCTTCTTGGTTCACTCATTGCTTATGAGCAAGGAGTAAGTCAAAGGAAGATTGATGCAGGTGAACCACGAAGGGAGAAGAATATAGCATTAAAAGTGGAAGAGTCAGAGAGTGAACACTCACAACCTGAGGATGAAGATGATGTTGCACTAATGACTAGACAATTCAGAGCTTTTTAAGGAGGAAGCAGAAGAAAACGCCAGCAATGGAATAGAGGTAAGTTTAACAGAATGACAGGTTTCTAATGAAGTGATTGTTGTTATGAATGCAGGAACCAGGTCATATCAAGACTGATTGCCCAAACTCAAAGCCACTCCTGCTAAGGAGAAGATGGAGAGAAACTATGGTAAAGAAGGGCAAGAAGAAGTTTCAAAGAGCTTTCTGGGCAGACTCAGCTTCAGACTCATCTGAGACAGAAAAAGAAAGAAGAATAAACTATCTTTGCTTGATGGCTGACAATGTGAGATCACTCAGATCAAGAAGAGGTATGTGGACTTATCCTATGATGAATTATTTGAAGTTTTGAACACATGCATGATGCATATAGGAAAATGAAAAAGATGCATGCTAGTTTAAGTTTAGAATTTGAAGAGCTCAAGAAAGAAAATGAAATCCTTGGAAAGACCATGCTTTATAGTGACAACCAATGAAACTACTTGATGAAATATGATGACTTGAATAAGAATTTTGAAAATCTAAAGTATCTTTTACTGATCTTGAAAAGGAATTGAAAATTTTAAGGATGAATCATGAGAGCAAAGCATACAGAATCAAATTATACAAATCGAATCTTGGAAGATTATGATTCATTTTACAAATTAAACATAAGAGCTCTCGAGGATAATAAGAAACCCAGACTTGAAGATTTTACAAATCCTAAATATTATCCTAAATTCATGAAATCCCTTCGAAAGACAAACACAAGGAAGAAAACTTAGGAATATTTTTCCTAATGTTAATTGTAATAATTGTGGATTATTGGGACATATAGCTCAACACTCTGCTACCTTGATGATGGAATCTAATTTGGTGTGGAGACCTAGGATGCTAAACCTAGAACATATCATACATGCATCTGATTATAAATTGCTAAAGGTGAACCCAAACTTGTTGGGTTTCCAGGTCTAACATTTGATATTTTTGCAGGATGCTCTCACACAAGACTCGTGGGAGCATATGGTACCTGGATAGCGGATGTTCAAAGCATATGACTGGAGACACTACACAATTCATATCGCTAGAAGCCAGGAATGGAGGCAAGGTTACACTTGGAGATAATACCACAAAGAAAGTGGTTGGATCAGGTATGATTGGTAATTTCAAAACTTTTTTATAGACAATGTGCTATTGGTTGAAGGCTTAAAGCATAATTTGTTAAGTATAAGTCAGCTATGTGAAAAGGTTATAATGTGAAAATTTTACCTACTAGCTGCATATTAAGCCTAAATGGAAAGAAGTTTTAAATGAAAAAAGGGTAAACATGTTTACAGCTGCTAGATTTGAATTCATTTCATAATCCTATTGCCTTCTGTTTGAAAACTGTTTCTGATGAATCTTGCTTTGGCATAGAAGACTTTGTCATTCTAGTATGAAAAATCTTAGGAGAATTACCCAAAAGATTTAGTAAGAGTATACCAAAACTAGAACTTTACTAAGGACCATCTTTGTGATGATGTAATTAGGAAACAAGTGAAGTCCTCTTTTAAGTCCAATAATGATCTTAGAACTAGTAAACCATTGGAAATTCTTCACATGGATCGTTTGGACAGTGGAACTGTAAGTCTAGGAGGGAAGGTATATGATTTGTTATTGTGGATTGATTTCTCTAGGTTCACTTGGGTTAGATTTCTTTTTCATAAAAGTGAATCATTTGAGGAATTCAGAAATTTTTCAACTTGGATACAGGAGAAATTAGATGTGAATAATATGTCTATACAAAGTGATCACGGAGGAGAATTTGAAAATGAAGATTGAAAGTTGTAAAGAAAAGGATTGATCACAACTTTTGCTCCTAGAACCCCTCAACAAAATGGGGTAAGTTGAAAGGCAAAAACAGAACATTAATAGAAGCCCGCCAGAGCATATGTTGGCAGAATACTCTCTTCCTAAATATTTTTGGGCTGAGGCGGTTAGTACTGCATGTTATGTTTCTGAATAGGGTGAATGTGAGATCAAATTTAAATAAAACACCCTATGAGTTACTAAAAGGTAGAACACCAAATTTGTCTCATTTGCATGTTTTGGTTGCAAGGTGTTCATTCATAACAATGGAAAATCTGCCTTAGGAAAATTTGATCCAAAATCAGATGAAGGAATTTTTGTTGGATATTCAAGTGTTGGGAAAATCTTATAGGGCATTCAACAAAGAACTTTAAGTTATGAAGAGAACCACACATTTGTATTTGATGAATCTGGAAATTTAGAAGGGTCAAATAGTGTTGAAGAAGAAATTGAGGAAACTTCCGTTCTCTGCCCACACAAGGAGAGTGTGAATGGACGAAAGAGTTCTCTGCCCACACTAGGAGAGTGTGAAAGGACGAAGGGTTCTCTGCCCACACTAGGAGAGTGTGAAAGGACGAAGGGTTCTCTGCCCACACTAGGAGAGTGTGAAAGGACGGACGATTCTCTGCCAACACTGGGTATTGTGTAAAAGGACGGACGGTTCTCTGCCGCACCGGGGAGTGGTGAAAAGAGTGTGTTGTAAAGGCTTCTCCGCCTTACTGTGGGTGCAAAAGGAGAGTCACTATTGGTATTAGTGCAATACTCAGAGAGTGCCTCTGAGGAGTGGATGTAGGTCTGGTTATAGACCGAACCACTATAAATTTGGTGCCATTTACTTTACTGTTTTTACATTTTCGCACTTTCTATTTCAGTTTTTAAAAACTCTATGGTTGAAAAATATTTTTCTACAAAATTAAAAAAAAAGGGGGTCTTAAATTTTAATTTTTTAAACTACCAATTCACCCCCCCCCCTCTTGGTAGCCTTGGGACACTCACTTAGGCTTAACAACCTAATTACTAGACTCAACACTAGTTTCCTCTAAATTCAAGTTGAAAAATCTCTAAACTTCATAAATGATTCACTCTTATGATATAAAAATTTAACCCATGTGTATCTTGAAAATCATATACTATCACAAATCTGTATACCTTCCCTCCTAGACTTATAGTTCTAATGGGTCCAAAAAGATCCATATGCAAAATCTCTAATGGTTTACTAGTTCTAAGATCCTTATTGGATTGAAAAGATGACTCCACCTATTTTCCTAATTGACATGCATCACAAAAGGGATCCTTATTAAAGTCTAATTTTGGTATACCTATCATTAAATACTTTTAGGTAATCCTCCTAAGGATTTTTATAGTAGAGCGACAAAGTCTCCTATGCCAAAGCTATGATTTATAAAAAATACTTTTCAAACAAAAATCATTAGGAGTTTTGATACAATTTAAATCTAGCATATACACATTATTTACCAGTATACCATACAAAACATCATTATCGTTCAGGCTTAATATGCATCTAGTAGGAAAAAATTTAACGCTGTAACCTTTATCACATAGTTGGCTAATACTTAAAAGATTATGCTTTAAGCCTTCAACTAGTAGCACATTCTCAATAAAAAATTTCTCAAGATTTCTAATCATACCTAATTAAACCACCTTCCTTGTGGTGTTATCTCCAAGTGTAACCCTGCCTCCACTTCTAGCTTCCAGCGATATAAATTGCTTAGTATCTCTAATCATATTCCTTGAGCAACTGTTGTCCAGGTACCATATGCTCTTTTGAGGCCTTGTATGAGAGCATGCCTATAAAATCATTAAACGTTAGACCTGGGAACCTAAATAAGTTTGGGTTCACCTCTTGGCAACTTATAAATAGAAGCATGCATGATATGTCTAGGTTTATGCATCTTAGGTTTCCACATAAAATGAGTTTTTTTATCTAATGTACAGGTGTGTGTTATATGTCCAATCAATCCATAACTATAACATTTAACTCCAAGAAATGGATTTCTTAATCTTCTATAACTACTCTATCTTTTCATGGATTATAAAAATTTAGGATACAAAATAGGATTTATAAAATTTTCAAGTGTTGGGGGAATCCTATTATCCTCAAGATCTTGTACTTTTAATTTCAAAAATATATTCAAAACTTCCTGAATCTTTTTATCAAATTTTAAATAGTGCTCTCTACTCTCCAAATCATCTTTAAAGGTTTTAAAATCATTTTCTAATTTTGCATAGGATGTATTCAAAATTTCATTTTCCTTATTCAAGTTATAGAATTCATCAAGTAAGCTCATGTAGTTGCTATCAATTAATGCACGATCTTTCCTATGGATCTCATATTCTTTTTATAATTCTTATAATTCTAGGTTAAGACTAGCATGCATTTTCTTTAGCTTCCTATATGCATCATGTATTCTTTCAGAGACTTCAAAAAGTTCAGCATAAGTTAAGTCACATACCTCTTCTTGATCAGATTGATCAAGATTGTCAGCCATCAAGCACAGATTGGTGACTTCCTCTTTCTTTTCAGTCTATGATGAGTTCGAAGCTGAGTACGCCCAGAAAGCTCTTTGGAATTTCTTATTGTCCTTCTTCATAGTTATTTTCTCCTCGACTTTCTCCTTCCTAGGAGTGGCTTTAAGTTTTGGGCATTCTGACTTCACATGTCCAGGTTTCTTGCACTCATAGTAAGTCACATCATTAGAAACCTTAACATTCTTATTAAACTTACCTCTATTCTATTATTGGCATATCTTCTACTTCCTCTTCAGAAAGCTCCTAAATTGCCTAGTCCTTAAGGCAATGTCATCCTCATCCTCAGGTACAGATAGATCACTCTCCGACTCCTCCACCTTCAGTGTAATGTTCTTCTCCTTTTGTGGCTCTGCTGCATCAATCTTTCATTGACTCACTCGCTCATAAGAAATTAGTGATCTAAGAAGATTGTCAATAGAGTAAACATTTAAGTCTTTAGACTATGTAACTGTAGTTATCTTAGCATCATATGTAGTAGGAAAATAATGAAGTATCTTATTAACCAAATCAGCAATCGTTAGTTCTCTACCCAATATATGTAAAGAGGTGACTATTTATGTGAATCTTGTGTACATGTTAGAAATAGATTCATTGGGTTTCATGAGAAATAATTCATAATCATGAAATAAGATTTTAAGTCTAAATTGTTTAACTTCATTAGTTCCCTCATAGGTTATACAAAATCTATCCCATACGTTCTTTCCACTTTTGCAAGTGGAAACTAATATCTAATCTTTAGATTTAAGTGCATAAAAACTGTTCAAACATTTTATGTTAAGTTGTGCTAGTTCTTGTTGTTCTATAGTCCAATCTGTAAAGGGAGTTTTAACTCTAACTCAGTTAACTAATCTAGTTGATTTTGTATTCCCTTCTTGAACTATGATCCATATATGATAGTCTAGTGACTGTAAAAAGGTTGATATACGTGTTTTCCAAAAATTGAAAGGAATATTATCAATCTAAGATGGTCTAGTTATAGATTATCATTCTGATGTGTTTCTATTTACAAATGTAGCCATCGTCGTTAATCAAAAAGTAGTTTAAACTTATGGTTTTGAAACTAAGCTCTGATACCACTTGTTGAAACTTGTTGAATACGAGTTAGGTTGTTAGACCTAAGCTTATGTCCCAAAGGCTAACCAAGAGGGGGGTGAATAAGTAATTTTAAAATTTGCCTCTTGTTGGAATTTAAAAATTCGAAACTATTTTAACAATTATGAGTATGTTAATTTTAGAATTTTCAAAAATTATTTTTTAACCATAGAAATTAAAAAGATAGAAACTAAAAGCAAAAAAAATATAAAGACATAAAGATTTATAGTGGTTTGGTCAAACATGACCTACATCCACTCCCTAAAGTCTATCACTTCAGGTATTGCACTATTACCACAATTGCCTATCCTTTTGCTCCCACAGCAAGGCAAAGAATTATTCACAAAAACTCTCTTCCACCACTACTCGGTGCGATAGAGAACCATCATCCTTTTACACCCTCCAAGTGTAGGCAGAGAACTGTTAGCTGTTCACACTCTTCAAGTGTAGGAAGAGAACCTTTGGCTGTTCACACTCTCCAAGTGTAGGAAGAGAACCTTCTACTATTCACACTCTCTAAATGTAGGCAAAAACCCTTCAGTTGTTCACCCTCTCCTAGTGTAGGTAGAGAACTTTCAACTGTTCACACTCTCAAAGTGTAGGCAGAGAACCTTCGACTATTCACTCTCCTCGAGCATCGACAGAGAATCAGATCTTCTTGAAAGATCTTCACACTAGAAATCTAGAAGGACAAGAGAAAAGAGTGAAATAAAACTCAAAGTACACATAGAGATTCTTACACTTGAGTAATTGAGTGAACCCTTCACGCTCTAATAGTAAGAAATCTCCTTCAAACACTCTTTATCACGCTCTCCTTCAATTTCCCTTTACCATTCATGAAGACTAAGTGAAAAAAATATTAAATGATAGTCTTAAGTGGACCTTTTATAGAAAAGACGCAAAATTTTTTCCAGAAAATTACATTTTTTAAATTTAACCCATCTACAATCATCTCGTACGATCATTTTTCATACGTACAAATAGTTCAAAATTGTTGCATACAAACTCATTATGAATATGGAATAACCTAATTCATACTCGATCATTATACGTACAAAATATGTTCATCCAATATGAATAATAAAATTCAACGCACGTACGTATGAATGGCCGAACAAAAACATAATAGAATCGATCGTTATGGGATGATTGAAAAATATTGTCCGTATGAATTGTGTATTTGCCAAAAATAGAGCCGATCATCCTGGGATGATTGGAAATAATCATCCATACAATCTTCACATTTCATTAAAATAGAACTGATAGTCCGGGGATGATTGGAAAAATATCGTTCATATAATCTTCACATTTCAAGAAAATAGAGTAGATCATCCTGGAACAATTAGAAAATATCATCCATACGATCTTCACATTTTGTGAAAATAAAGCTAATCATCTTGGGACAATTGGAAAATATCATCCATATGATCTTTACTTTTGAAATTTTTTTTGCATCTCTATTCAATTCATTGCTCTGTAAGGAGAATAACTAACCAGATCATCCTGTACGAATGATTATCATACAATGCGATCATTTAAAAATTTTAAATTTTATAACTCTCCCTCGGTGTGTGTGTGCGCTCAATTACTCAATTATAATCACACTCTCTCAGACTCAATAAAATGAAAAATATTGATATCAAATTACAATACACTCAAAGCTGATCTTGAATTGAAGTCTTCAATAATGTAGAGTATGATTTTCATGAAATGTTAGTACATACAAGAGCAAAAATAATTCTTCCAAAGTATGTTAGGAGAAATAATAATCAATACAATAATATTTGGAATCATAAAAAATATACAAGTTACAAGAAAGTTAAACATGGAAAAACTAAGCAGCAACTATCTCAACAGGAGAGTGTGAAAGGATGACTGTACTCTATCACACTAGGGATTGCTGGAAGAGAGGGTAATTATAAAGGATTCTCCAACTTAATGTAAGAGCAAAAGAAGAGTCAATTTGGAAATAGTGCAATACCTGAAGAGGGAGTCTTCCAAAAGTTGACGTAGGTCTAGTTGGACTGAACCACTATAAATTTATGTGTTATTATTTTTCCAAATTTTTTATTTTTTTGCACTTTTTAATTTTATTGTGGTTAAAAAGTTTTTAATTTATTAAAACTTTTAAATTGTGCAAAGTACTTTTACCCCGCTCTTAGTTAGTATTGGGACTAATACATTAGGTTTAATAACTAATACAAACTTTTCAAGTGGTATGAGAGCATTCATTCAAAAATTAAGGTTTAGATAACTTTTTAAAAATATATAAGGCTACTTTTGGAAATCGTAACATACCTGAAGGGTATTCAATCACTAGACCCCCATTATTTGTTAACACCCCTTCTAATTTTTGGAAAATATGAATGCCTACTTTTCTTCAATCACTTTACTATCGCATGACAATTTTAGTACAAGAAAGGCACACTAGGCTAACTAGACTTGTAGATGACATTAAAACTAAAACAACATTTTTTTAAACTAAATGAATCAATCCCTGACATTTATACACGTTTCACATAAATAGTCTCCTCCTTGTATGCTTTAGGTAAGGAATTAACGAATGCTATGAAAGTAAATAAAATACTTCATTTTTTGCCTACTTCTTATGATGTAAAAATAACTCCTATTAAAGAGTCTAAAGAATTAACTATTTATTCTATTAAAAATATTCTTGGATCACTAATTGCTTACGAGCATGGAGTGACTGAAAGACAGATTGATGTAGGTGAGAAGCAAAAGGAGAAGAACATAACATTGAAAGTATCCGAGTAATTAATCTCAGCCTGAGGATAAAGATGACACTACCTTGATGACAAAGTAATTCAGGAGTTTTCTAAAAAAGAAGCACATGATACATCATGAGTGAAATAAATGCAAGTTCTATAAAAATGATAAGGCTTCTAACGATGTTATTTGCTATGAATGTAGGAAGCCTGGACATATAAAATTAGATTGTCTGAATCTTAAAGCCATTCCCAGTAAAAAGAAGGTTAAAGAGAAAGAAAATGCGTGGAAAGGTAAAAGGAAATTACAGAGGGCATTTTAGGCAGACTTAGCTTTGGATTCCTAAAAATTAGAAGTAGAGGAGGAAGTCACCAAGCTGTGTTTGATGACCGATAAGCACGATCAGTCAGATTTAGAAGAGATATGTGACTTAACTTATGAAGAGCTTTTTAATATTTCTGAGAAAATATATACTGCATATAGAAAACTAAAAAAGATGCATATTAGGTTAAACTTAAATTTTCTATAATTATAAAAGAGTATGAAATCCTTAGCAAAGATCACATATTGATTGATAACAACCAAATGAAACTTTTGGATGAGTTTGATGAATTAAATTAAACAACATGAATTATTGAAACCATCTGACACTGAATATGAAAATGATTTTAAAACTTTATGGATGAATTTGATAATAAAGATAATTATTTGAAAGTTGATAATGCAGTGTTAGAAAGTGCAAACTCATTTTTTAATGCTCAAATGAAAGCACTTAGAAAATAGGATTCCATCTACACCTGAATAATTTTTTAATCCTAATAAAAAGACAAATTTTAAAACTTAGGAAAAGACAATTTAATACATGTAGAATAAAAAATTCTTTTCCTAGAGTAATATGCTTTTCTTGTGGATTACTTGAGCATATCTCACACATTTGTACTATTCATAGTAAAACTCATTTAGTGTGGAGATCTAAGATGCATAAAATAATTCATTTCAAATATGCATCTAATTTATTTTTGCCAAGAGGAGATCCCAAACTTGTTTGAATTCCCAAGACCAATGTTTGATTATCTTATATAAATGCTCTTATATAAGACCTCATGAGAGCATATGGTATATAGAAAGTGGATGCTCAAAGCATATGACTGGGGACACTATACAATTTATATCGCTTGAAGCTAAGAATAGAGCTGAGGTTACACTTGGAGATAATACCATTAGGAAAGTGGTAGGCACATATATGATTGGAAACTTGAATAATTTTTTCATTGAGAATATTTTACTTGTAGAAATCTTAAAGAATAATTTGTTGAGTATTAATCAATTATGTGATAAGGGTTATAATGTAAAATGTTTTCCCATTAGATGCATATAAAGCTAAAATAGAATTAATGTATTGCATGAAACTAGGGTAAATAATGTGTATATACTTAATTTGAATTATATTAAATCTTTTAATGCTTTTTGTCACAGAATCTTTATTGATGAATCTTGGTTATGGCATAGGATACTTTGTCATGCAAGCATAAAAAAACCTTAGGAAAATTATCCAAAAGGGATTTGTTAGACGAATACTAAAACCAGACTTTATTAAGGATAACATGTGTGATGCATGTCCATTAGGAAAATATGTGAAGTCCTCCTTTCATTTTATTAAGGATCTTAGAACTAGAAAATAATTAGAAATTATTCATATGGATCTTTTTGGACTAGTTAGCACTGTAAGTCTAGGAGGAAAGGTATTAGGACTTGTGATTGTTGATGTTTTTTAAAGATTCACTTAGGTTAAATTTATTTCTTGAGAGTGAATCATTTGAGAAATTTAAAAGTTTTTTAACTTGGATTTAGATAAAACTAGGATGCGAGATTTTATTAATTCAAAGTGATTATGGATGTGTGTTTGAAAATAAAAAAATTTGAAGATTTTTATAAAAAGAAAGGAATTGATTATAATTTTTCAGCACATTGGACAACTCAGCAGAATGCGATAGTCGAAAAAAAGAACATAATATTAATTGAAGCTGCTAGAGCCAAATTGATGGAATATTCACTTCCAAATTATTTTTGGGTTGAAGCGGTCAATACAGCTTATAATATTCTAAATAGGTTGAACGCTAGATTCAAATTGAATAAGACACTATATGAACTTCTTAAGAGGAGAACACCAAATTTGTCACATTTGTATGTTTTTGGATGTAAGGTGTTCATTTATTCATTGTTTAAACACCAAATTTGTCCATTTGTTGTAATATTTTAGAATAAAGATAGTTTAGTTCATGAAGATTCATCAAATAGTTTTGACTTATAAGGGTGTATCAGTTAAGATATGGAGGTGGCCTCATTAAACATAGATTTCCCATCCTACTGTGGCCTCAACTCTCATACAATTCTTTTACATGGGGACTTTATCTCACCTAAAGGGAGTAATCTGGCTACTTTTGTATTTGACCCTAGGCCAAGACCTGAACCTAAGTTTGTTACCTTTATATTTTTAGTTGAACTATTATAGTATGTCAAAATTCATTTTAGGATAGTATTATCACTCACTTAAATTCAAATTTGGCTAAATTTAATCTATGACAAGGTATATCAAGGCATAACCTTAGTGGATAAAATTTTCATTCCAACTATTCTAACTCACATTAATTCACGAGTTCCTTGTATGATTCAATAATAAGGATGAGCTTTTCAAATATATATATATATATATATATGTTCAACAATCTCATGAATGACTTAATATAGATAATGATACTTGGTGTGGGATAATATTTTTATTAATGTATAAGAATATGCAATGTAAGAATACAATGAATAATCATTTTGGTGGAAATCTCTAAGTTATCGATACTTTAAGTCTTAGGCCATCAATTGATTTTAGACATTAAAATTTTCCTATGGCCATCACTATGTACTAGTGCTCTCTTTCATCATGGATAATGGGTTGGATAAACCCTCAATTTTCTTTTTCTCTCCCAAGAAGCTATAGAATGGATCAATTGTGGGGAAGAGATGAGAAGGAAATAAGTTTATTATTTAAAAATAGAATTAAACATTATGCGGATTAAGCTTTGAATGTTGATCAAGATGATGTTAATTTAGTAGTTGGTGATTAGGGAAATAACTAAAACATCATCATTAAAAAGATTTCCACTCACCAACCTATCATACTCATGAAGGTGACTGGGAAGAGTTCAACCCCTGCATAATTGTTATGTTGAACTTTCTAATTGAGGCTATTCAAGACTCTTCTAATGAGACATTTCAAATAAATGTCCTCCAAGCTCGAAGAATAGTGGGTACTACTCTAACTATGAGAATATCATGCAATAAAATTGGGTCATTCCATTGGCTCCTCATTAGCAACTTCTTTTCTCATTGAAGAGGGTTAGCTAAGATAAATTCCTTCAGCTCTTTAGCCTAGATAAGCTTCTCTAAAAAGTTTCTAAGGTTTCTTTATTCCTTAGCTTCATTCACAAGATATTTATGAAAAGCACAAAACCAATATATTACTATTCTACTGGTGCCTACATTAATGGGCATGTGGCATTTAAAGAACTCTTTGATGAGTGTTAGTCGTAGGGCTTAGATTAATGATGTGATCATTTGGTATATGAGGGACCCTTCAAAGTTTATTAGAAGAATTAGGCTGATTTTAATGTAGTTAGCTTAAAGAGGAGATGAAGTGTAGAGTGTTTAGATCGGAGGATAGTAGTTCTTACAATCCATCAAGAACAAAAAATAATTTTTCTTCCTAATAATTAACCCTTTAAAAATGTTCAAATCAAGAAAATTGTACTTAATTTATAACTGAAGATTTCTACTTTAATTCTAAAGAGTTTGGTAGGATAAAGAAATGTTCGGTGAGTCAATTGTGCAATGAAAAATAGTATAGGTCAATTCTATCCAGAACTAACAAAAATTGAGAATTTCAATGTGGATTTCTATAGATCAAGTGTAATTCAAAATTTTCACTTAGAATGGATCATTTCATCCTTTAGATGTGATCTAAAGTTTTTAGATTTTTTTGTGGAGTTTTGCTATTTTTTGGTGGCTGTTTGGTTGACTAGGGATAAACTATAAAATTAAAATAGTAAGAAAAGAAATACAATTATGGTTAAGTGGATCTCTAGAATTTAGACTAGAATAATAATTAGAGTTAAGTGGATCTCTAGAATTTAGGCTAGAATAACCCAAAATAAATCTAAATTTATTAAAGTATTTATACTAATGGTCTAAATATTTTGGTGAGGTTTTGAGTAGTTTAGGTTTGCCAAATGCTTTCAAGTGTGGAACTAGTATAATAATTCCCAAAAAGTTAGCTAATACTTTATATCTCAGATTATTTTGATCTAAGAATCTAAGGGTTGCCTCGGATGAGTTCTAGTGAGAGAAAGTTTTTTATTATAGTGAGAGAAATTATGTTTTTCAAATTCCTGCTTCCCTCATTTTTTGCGGTTGGCTCGGACAACGGTGTTACAACTTAGTTTTCATAACTATATATTCATATCATGTGTGTTTTTGATGATTCTAAATATTATTATTTTGATTTCTATTTCTCCTAACCTATATTAGATATATTGCTTTTGTTGTTTGTGTGTACTAATATTTCAGAAAAATTATACTACAGACTGTTGAAGACTTCAAATCAGATTAGATTAGAGTTCATTATAAATGGAGTCTGAATTTTACATTTTTATTGAGTCTGAGAGTATGATTGTAATTGAGTAACCATGCACACACATTCTAGGGGAGTGTTATAAAATTATAAATTTTTAAAACTAATCGTACTGTACGATTTCAATTCATACAGGATAATTTGTTTAGTTATTTCCTCCAACAAGCAGTTAAATAAACCGTAAGAAGGAGATTTTCTAAGTACTATTGATATTGTACGAAATACTCTTCATACAGATGACGTCTAGAGTAGAAAATAGATACATAGAAGTTCATCCCGACGATCATCAAAGTTTTTATGAACTAATCGTATTGTATGAAGTATCCTTCGTACAAATGATGTCTAGAGTATGAAAAGATTGGGTTTCTTTTTATCCCAATGATCATAAAAAATTTTATGAACTGATCATATTGTATGAAGTCCTCTTTATACAGATGATGTATAGAGTACTAAAAGAATGGGTCCCTTTTTGTCCTGAAGATTATCTAAATTTTTTTTATCTGATCATCCTGTATGAAGTCCTCTACATACATACGACATCCAAAGTGTCCCTTTTCATCCTGATGAACACCAATAATTTTTTGATTAGTTCATATTCTATGATTTAATGTTCGTATAGATGACATCCATAGTACAAAATTATGGGGTATCTTTTCATCTCGATGAATTAGAAAAAATTTCTAAACAGTTCATATAGAATGATATAGGTTCGTACTGTATGATTATTGTGTACAAAAATGGTTCGTATAGGTTTGTATGAGCAAATTTTGTATTGTTTGTACGTATGATTATCGATCATACTTTATGATCATGTATGCTCAAAATTGAAAATTTCAATTTTCTAGACGGTGTTCCATGCCTTTCATATAAAAAGTCCTTGAATACTGAAATGAACAAATTAGGTTTTAATGATTTCTTAGGGAGTAAGTGAAAGGGTGATTTAGGAGAGTGTTTGAGAGTGAGTTCTTGCAAGTGGAGTGTGAAGGATTCACAAGGTTACCTAAAGGTGAGAATCTTTTTTATTTTTGTAACACTTCTCTTCCTTTTTCTTTCTAGTTGCTCGAGAAAAGATCTTTGGTGAGGATTCAGTACTCTACCAACACTTGGAGGGTGTAAAAGGATGAAGATACTCTGTCGACACTTGGAGGGTGTGAAAGGATGACGGTACTCTACCAAAACTTCAAGGGTGTAAAAGGACGATGGTACTTTATCCACACTTGGAGGGTGTGAAAGGATGATGATACTCCGCCACACCGAGGATTGGTGAAAGAGAGGAAATTTATAAAGGATTCTCCATCTTGCTGTGGGGAAAATATTAGAGTCACTTTGGTAATAGTGTAATACCTGAAGAGGGAGTCTTAAGGGAGTGGACGTAAGTCTTGTTGGATTGAACCACAATAAATTTATGTGTATTTTTTATATTTCCATAATTTAATTTACAGCATTTTGTTATTATGGTTGAGAATGTTATTTTAAAAGAAAATCAAATTGTGTTAAAATTATTAAATAATTTTCTACTAAAATTCCAAGAGATTTTTTAAATTACCAATTCACCCCCTCTTAGTTAATCTTGGGACAATTACGTAGGTCTAACAATATATATGAACTTTTTAAGTGGTATCAGAGCTTACTTCAAAATCAAAGTTTAGATTACTTTTTAAAAAATTATTTTGACTAATTTTGGAAACTTTAACACACTGGAAGGATATTCGATCACCAAACCCCCATTATTTTATAAAACCCCTTTCAATTTTTGGAAAACATGAATATCTACTTTTCTTCATCGCTTGACTATCATATATGAATTTTAGTCTAGGATGGGTATACTAGGCAAACTAGACTTATAGATGACATTAGAATTGAAACACCCATTGCTGACTTGACTATAGAAGAATGAGACTTAGCACAATTAAATACAAAATATTTGAAGACTACATGCATGTTTCTACTTGCAAAAGTGGAAAAGAAATTTGGGATAGACTTTGCATCACATATAAAGGGACTAACAAAGTAAAATAATCTAGATTAAATATCTTGTTACATAATTATGAATTATTTCGCATGAAACCAAATGAATCCGTATCTGACATGCACACACGTTTCAATCAAATAGTCACTTTCTTGTATGCATTAGGTAGGAAATTAAAGAATGCAAAAAAAGTAAATAAAATACTTCATTATTTACCTTATGCTTATGATGCTAAAATTATTGCCATTATAGAGTCTAAAGATTTAAATGCATATTCTATTGATAATCTTCTTGGATTACTAATTGCTTATGAGTAAGGAGTGACTTAAAGATAGATTGATGCAGGAGAAAAGCGAAAGGAAATTAACATAGCTTTAAAAGTCGATGACTTAGAGAGTGATCAATCATAGCCTAAGGATGAGGATGACATTGCCTTGATGAGAAGACAATTCAGGAGTTTTTTTAAAAGAAAGCAAAGGAGATGCCAGCAATGAAATAAATAAAAGTTCCACAAAAATATTAAGGTTTCTAATGATGTTATTTGCTATGAATATAGGAAACCTGGAAATATCAAATTGGACTACCCTAATCTTAAAACCACTCCTAGCAAGGAGAAGGTGGAGGAAAAAATAAATGTGAGAAAGGATAAGAAGAGAATTTAGAGAGATTTTTGGGTGGACTCAACTTCAAATTCATCAAAAATAGAAAAGGAAGAAGAAATCACCAATCTATGTTTAATGGCTAATAATCTTGATTAGTCAGATCAAGAAGAGCTATGTGACTTAACCTATGAAGAGTTATTTGATGTTTCTGAAAAGATTCATACAATATATAGAAATCTCAAGAAAATTCATTACTAGGTTGAATTTAGATTTCCTTAAAAAAAGAGTATGAAATCCTTAGAAAAGATCACAGACTAGTTGATATCAACCACATAAAATTATTAGATGAGTATGATGAATTGAATAAACAACATGGGTTAGTGAAATCATCCCATACATAACTTGAAAAAGATTTTAAAACTTTTATAGATGAATCAGATAATAGAGAACACTATTTGAAAGTTGGCAATGTTATACTAGAAAGTACCAACATGTTGTTTAAAGCACAATTGAATGCATATAAAAGAATAGGATTTTACCTACACCTGAATAATTTTTTAATCCTGACAAAAGACAAAAAAATTTTAAAATCTAAGAAAAGATAAGTTTACTCATATAAATTAAAAAATACTTTCCTGGAGTTAAGTATTTTTCTTGTGGAATGAATTGACACATATCTCACACTTGCACTATTCATAGAGAATCTAATCTAATGTGGATACCAAAGATGTATAAAATAGATCATATCATACATGCATCTAGATTAATTTTGCTAAGAGGTGAACCCAAACTTATTTGATTTCCCAAGTCTATTGTTTGATTATTTTATAGAAATGCTCTCATATAAGTGAAAGTGCTCAGATGACATTAGAAAGTGCTCTAAAAACATTTGAAAGTTTGTTAGGAATGTTAAGCCCTTACGAACTGGCCCAAGGCTAACAAAGAGAGAGGTGAATTGGATAACTTTAAAACCAAAGATAAAACTAATACCAAAATCACCACAGAAATCAAAATGCGGAAGAAAATAATACGGAAGCAATAATAAGAAAAGACAACACCGGATTTATAGTGGTTCAGTCAAACCTTGACCTACGTCCACTCCATGGAGGCACCCTCTAAGTATTGCACTACAAAAGTGTCTCTCCTTTAGCCCCCACAGCTAGGCGGAGAAGCCCTTACAAAATCACTTCCACCTTCCCCGGTGCGGCGGAGTCGCCAGGTCCTTTGACACCAAAGAGATCTTCTTCTTTGGTTAACTTCCCTCGAGACAAGCCTTGAATCCGACGGTATTAAGGTGCAAGCCTGCTGGAGCAACCATGTGGAATCCCCCTCCACTCTCCCTTGAGTCCCTCCTCACAGGATCTTCTCCCTCTCTCAGACTTCTCCCATTCCTCACTCCCTTTCAAGCTTTCGCTTCAAGCTTCGCCCACAAGAACGAAGCTTTAATGGCTGCCAAAAACACTTACAAAGTGTTATGTCATAGATTAAATAGAAGAGCTAAAAACGAGCTCATTAATGTAAGTTGCTGACTTTATCGTCCAGGACGATAGACATATCGTCCTGGCCGATTAGTTCAAATATGAGGAAAATTGTTCTGAATATCGCCCTGAAATGAAGCTAGACGATGTCTAATTGTCCTGGACGATCCTGCAATCCCGGACAAAATCCCCATTAATAGATCTCCAAAACTGCTTGAGAAATTTTGAAAAAATTGTCCTGGATGATATTTTATAGTCCAGGCTGATCCACCAGGCCGATATCCAAAAATAAGAATTTCCTAAGTAGATATGGCGGGAGATTCTTGCTGAATTGAGCTGATCATCCTGGCCGATACAAAATCGTTCAGGACGATGTGTTTTGCATAAAGACGGCTGCTTTAATGAGGATACCCTAATTAGGGTTTCTACTTTTGTCAGATCATCCAGGACGATATAAATATCATCCCGGATGATGTTACCAAAAATAGAAATCTTTTAGGGCACAACAGAAAATCTTCTAAGTTATAAATCATCAGATGCCACATCAAATACAACAGACTCAAGAAAGGAAAAAGATTACAAACTAACATAAACCTAGTCTACCCAATCTTGAGCTTGTTCAAGATTGCAGTCTGATCGTGTGGACCTGAAACGTTGGCACATAAGGCAATCATAGAGAAATAAGGAATGTTTGCTATCATCAAAATCATAAACCATAGATCTGCAACAATCTCCCCCATTTTTATGATGGCAAACAATTTCAATTTGAATTTTTAAAAAAGAATATTTTCTCCTAATCTCCCCCTTACTAGAATATCACTTTAAAAGAAATAGGGGAGATAAAAATATTTTTGTTGTTTTAAATTTTTTGAAAAGAATGATACAAATTCAATAGAATATTCTCCCCCTTTGACATTATCAAAAAGAGAGGAGGAACGAAAAACAAAACACAAAAAACATTTCCTGATATAGTGAGAAAACAAGATATTCTTAAAATTATAAAGTTACCTCTTGGTTTTAATCAAAATCATATTAGAATTGGATTTGACAAAGCATAGCCCAGAAAAGGTTAGAAACTCAGAAATTGATAATCTGAACTCAAGTTTTTTAAAAAGGCAAAAAAACTTTTTGATTCAAGATCTAAATCAAGGAATAATTTAGAGAAAGAAATAATAATTTTTCAAAACTCCTTCCATAAAGTATATCTAATAGAAGATCAATGTATAAATTTTTGAATTAAGAATCAAGATTTTCAAACTCAAGTATTGAAAGTATCAAGAGTTTTCTTAAGCTTTTATGAAGTACAAGAATGGTAAGAATTAACTTTGTGGGCTCATTTTATGCCTCTTGACAATTGGTTGGCGCATTGCGCATCTTTTGATACACTTTGTGTATTCTATATTTTCAATTTGGCGTCTTTGCGCATCTTTTATTTTTGGCATCATTGGCTAATTTTTTGAATATGCTTCATTTCTTAAATCTTAAAAACAAAGGAAAAACCATCTTAGTGACAAAGCAAATTTCTTGATTAAGAAAATTATGAGTTAGATTCAAAAACTTGCAAAAAATTCTTATGCGATAAATAAAACGTTGGGATATAAAAAATTTTGTTTCAAAAACCAATTTAAAAGATGAAAAAGATTTTAAATCAAAAGTAGGATAACCTATTTTAGAAAACAGAGATTGAGAGTTAAAAATAAATGAGTTTCCTTCCTTTGACTGTTTTAGAGAAGTCAAACACAACTTATCAAAAATTTTAAGAAAAATTAGGAAGTATATTTTTTATTTTAAGAAAAGTGAATGTGTGTGTTGATGAGAGAAAAAATTTAACAAAAAAAAAAATGATAAACAAAAAGAAAGACACAAATAAGGCCTTTAACCATTATCTCTTTCCTTGTCTGATGCTTCAGAGACCAGATCTGCCCATGAGATTTTTTGTCTTTCATTATTTTCCCAGTTTAAATTTTGATTTGCCTTGCTCTTTTCTTTTGTAGGAAGAATTCTTAAATTAGGGCACTGATTTTTCATATGTCCAAGCTTCCTACATTGAAAGCAAATAACGTCAGAAGAAATATGAACATCCCTACCACTTTTACATTTTTTTCACTTTTGCTTATGCTTTGGTGAGCTTTGTGATTTGTTTGACAAGTCATTATATTCATCACCAACTAAGCTATCTCTATTTGTATCTTCAGCTTTTAGAACAATCGTTTCACCTGCATCCAAAAGTCTTTGACCCAAACTTTGCTCGTAGGCAATGAGTGAGCCAATTAAATTATCAATAGAATAATCATTCAAATCTTTTGATTCACAATTAGCAACAACTTTGGCATCAAATTTTTCAAGTAAACAACGAAGAATTTTGTTAACTTTTTAAAAATTTGAAAATTCTTTTCCTAAGGCATGCAATGATGTTATAATTTGAATGAATCTAGTATACATGCCTAAGATCGTTTCATAAGGTTTCATGGAAAACAGTTCAAAATCATGCATTAACATATTCAACTTGAATTGCTTGATTTCACTAGTGCCTTTGTATATGGTGTGTAATTTATCCCAAACTTTCTTACCAGTTGTGCACGTGGATACTAACATGAAATCTTTAGAATTTAAAGCACAAAAAAAGCAATTTAAAGATTTTGGATTCAGTTGAGCGTTTACTTGTTCTTCCCTATTCCATTGATTAAAAGGAATATCAGTTTTAACTCTATTAACAATACGTGACGGTGATGAATAACCGGTTAAAATCATATGCCACATGCAAAAATAAATCGATTGCAAGAAAATATACATGTGAGTTTTCCAAAAATCAAAAGGAATATTTTCAAATAAAGGTGGTCTCATGATTGAATAACCTTTTGCAATAGTATGATTTGAAAAATTAGCCATGGATCAAAATTCAAAAAGTTTTCAAACTTAGTTTTTATGAATCCTGCTCTGATACTACTTGAAAGTGCTTAGATGACACTAGAAAGTGCTCTGAAAACACTTGAAAGTTCGTTAGAGATGTTAAGCCCTTATGAACTGGCCCAAGGCTAACAAAGAGAGAGGTGAATTGGATAACTTTAAAACCAAAGATAAAACTCATACCAAAATCACCACAGAAATCAAAGTGCGGAAGAAAATAATGCGAAAGCAATAATAAGAAAAGAACACACCGGATTTATAGTGGTTCGGTCAAACCTTGACCTACGTCCACTTCTTGTAGGTACCCTCCAAGTATTGCACTACAAAAGTGTCTCTCCTTTAGCCCCACAGCTAGGCAGAGAAGCCCTTACAAAATCACTTCCACCTTCCCGGGTGCGGCGGAGTCACCAGGTCCTTTGACACCAAAGAGATCTTCTTCTTTGGTGAACTTCCCTCGAGACAAGCCTTGAATCCGACGGTATTAAGGTGCAAGCCTGCCAGAGCAACCATGTGGAATCCCCCTCCACACTCCCTTGAGTCCCCCCTCACAGGATCTTCTCCCTCTCTTAGAATTTACCCGTTCCTCACTCCATTTCAAGATTTCTCTTCAAGTTTCCCTCACGAGAACGAAGCTACAATGGCTGCTAAAGACACTTACAAAGTGTGATGTCATAGCTTAAATAGAAGAGCTAAAAATGAGCTCATTAATGTAAGTTGCTATTTTTATTGTCCAGGATGATAGACATATCGTCCTGGCTGATTAGTTCAAATATGAGGAAAATTGTCCTAAATATTGCCCTGAAATGAAGCTGGACGATGTCTTATCATCCTGGACGATCTTACGATCTGCCTGGATGAAATCCTAATTAATTGCTTTCCAAAACGGCCTGAGAAATTTTGGAAAAATTGTCCTGGATCGTCCTGGATGATAATTTATAGTCCAGGCCGATCCACCAGGCCGTTTTCCAAAAATAAGAATTTCCTAAGTAGATATGGCGGCATATTCTTACTGAATTGAGCCGATCGTCTTGTCCAATACAAAATCATTCAGGACGATGTGTTTTGCATAAAGACGACTGCTTTAATGAGGATGCCATAATTAGGATTTCTACTTTTGTCAGATCATCCAGGATGATATAAATATCGTCCCGGATGATGTTACCAAAAATAAAAATCTTTTAGGGCACAACAGAAAATCTTCCAAGTTACAAATCATCAGATGCCACACCAAATACAACAGACTCAAGAAAGGAAAAAGATTACAAACTGACACAGACTTAGTCTACCAAATCTTGAGCTGGTTCCATATTGCAGTATGATCGTGTGGACCTGAAACGTTAGCACATGAGGCAATCGTAGAGAAATAAGGACTGTTTGCTATCATCAAAATCATAAACCATAGATCCGCAACAATAAGACCTCATGAGAGCATTTGGTACCTAGACAACGGATGTTTAAAGCATATGATTGGAGACACTACTCAATTGATTTCACTGGAAGCCAGGAATTGAGACAAGGTTACAGTAGGAGATAATACTCCTAGAAAAAGTGGTAAGTACAGGTATGATAAAAAACTTAAACAATTTTTTATTGAGAATATTTTACTTGTAGAAGGCTTAAAGCAAACTCTTTTGAGTATTAGTCAGCTATATGATAAGGGTTATAGGGTTAAATTTTTTTTCACTAGCTGTATATTAAGCCAAAATGGAAATAATATACTATATGAAACTCGGGTAAATAATGTTTATATGCTAAATTTGAAATTGTGTTAAATCTCCAAACACTTTTTATTTTAAAATTATTTCTGATGAATCAAGGTTATGGTATAGGAGGCTTTGTTACGCTATCATGAAAAACCTTAGAAAAATTACCCAAAAAAAAACTTGTTAGACGTATACCTAAACTATACTTTATTAAGGATCACTTATATGATGCATGTCAATTAAAAAAATAAGTGAATTTCTCCTTTCATTCCATTAAGGATCATAGAACTAGTAAACCATTATAAACTACTTATATTTGTTGAAACTTGTTGAGTCTATAATAGGTTATCAGACCTAAGCAAATGTCACAAGGCAAACTAAGAGGGGGGAGGGTGAATTGGTAATTTAAAAATTAAACCTTCTTAGATTTAAAAATTTTGAAATTGATAGTTGATTTGCAGCAAGTTAATTTTTTAAAGTTTTTTAAAACTTTTTTTCAACCATGAAAAATAAAACTTACAAAATCAAAGTAAAGATACAGGAAAATAAAAAGACATAAAGGTTTATAGTGGTTCGATAAAATACGACCTACATTTACTCCTTGAAGCCTCCAACTTTAGGTATTGCACTATTACCAAAAGTGACTCTCCTTTTGCCCCCACATCAAGATGGAGAAGCCTTTATAAAATGCTTTTCCACCAATCCCTGGAGCGGCAGAGAACCATTAACATTTCACACCCTCTAAGTGTAGGTAGAGAACCTTCGTCCTTTTACACCCTTCAAGTGTAGGCAGAGAACCCCTGTCCTTTCACACCCTCTAAGTGTAGGCAGAGAACCTTTGGCTGTTCACACTATCTAAGTGTAGGTAGAGAACCTTCATCCTTTTAAACCATCCAAGTGTAGGAAGAGAACATGCATCCTTTCACACCCTCTAAGTGTAGGCAGAGAACTTTCAGCTGTTCACACTCTCCAAGTGTAGGCAGAGAACCTTTGGCTTTTCATAATCTCCAAGTGTAGGCAGAGAACCTTCGGCTGTTCACACTCTCCAAGTGTAGGCAGAGAATATTTGGTTGTTCACACTCTCTAAGTGTTGGCAGAGAACCTTTGTCCTTTTACACCCTCCAAGTGTAGGTAGAAAATCTTTTGTCCTTTCACACCCTCCAAGTGTAGGTAGAGAATCTTCGATTGTCACACTCTCCAAGTGTAGGTAGAGAACCTTCGATTGTTCACAATCTCCAAGTGTCGGCAGCGAATCAGATCCTTTTGAAAGATCTTCTAGCAAGCAATCTGGAAAGATAAGAGAAAGAGTGATGAAAACATAAATTACACATAGAGATCCTTACCCTTGAGTAACCTTGTGAACCCTTCACACTCCAATAGGAAGAAATCTCTCTCAAACAGTCTCTCACACTCTCTCCTTTAATTGCCCTTTATCATTCATGAAGACCAAGTGACAAAAAGATTAAATGAAAGTCTTTAATGGACCTTTTATAGTAAAGACACAAAAAACCATCTAGAAAACTGCATTTTTCAAATTTGACAATCCACGATCGTCTCGTACGATCGTATTTCATACGTACAAACATTTTAAATACTATTATATATGAACTCATTGTGAATCGGTACTAATATATTTTGTACCCGATCATCATCCAGTACGAACTTTGTTCGTCTAGTATGAATAGTTATTTTTCATAATTCATCGGTACGAAAAGTTAAGATGAACTATAAGTATACAGAATAGAGCCCTTTTTCCCGGCACGATTGAAATTATCATCTGTATGAACTTCACATTTAGAAAAACTAGAGAAGTTCATCCTGGGATGAATGGAAATTATCGTCCGTATGATCTTCAAATTTGGCAAAATCAGAGAAGTTCACCCTGGGATGAATGGAAATTATCGTCTGTATGATCTTCACATTTGGCAAAAATAGAGGAGATCATCCTGGGATGAACAGAAATTATCATCCGTATGATCTTCATATTTGGAAAAATCAGAGAAGATCATCATCAGATAAACGACAATTATCATCCGTACGATCTATACTTTGAAATTTTTTTCCCATTTTTGTTCGTTCCATTGCTCATTAGGAAGAATAACTAACTAGATCGTGTCATACGATCTGGTATCATACAATATGATCAGTTAAAAAAATGTGAATTTTATAACTCTCCCCCAGTATGTGTGTGTGTGTGCTCAGTTACTCAAATACAATCACACTCTCTCAGATTCAATAAAATGATAATACAGACTTCAATTTACAATACACTCTAAGCTTATATTGATTTGAAGTTTTCAACAATCTGAAGTATGATTTCCTTGAAATATTAGTACACACTAGAGCAAAAACAATACTTCCAAAATATGTTAGGAGAAATAATAACAAAAATAATAATATTTGGAATCATAAAAAAGTACAATTTGTAAGAATGTCAAACATGTGAAGCTAAGTAACAATTATCTTAACAATCTCCCCCTTTTTTATGATGGAAAAACAATGATTGTTTGAGTAAAATTGAAAATCCTAAATTTCTCCTTAACTCCCCTGAATGAATAAGCATGTGAATATAATAGGTTTTCTATTATGAACAGTTCAAATTTTTAAATTTTTTAGTTTTTAACACACAAAGCACAAATAAAAATGAGAAACAAAAACAACATACAAAACACTATTATGAACTAAAAGTAAAGAAAATATACAAAACACTCTACTACAAACTACAAACTCAAAACATGAACAAAAGCACAAATTCAAATAATATTTCTCCCCCTTTTTGACAACAACAAAAGGAGAAGAAGAAAAGATAAAAGAAATGTAAGAGGTCATATGAGAAACCTTTGATAATTGATCCAAAAAGAGATTGAGTTATGATTGCAATAACAAGATTAATGTTAATTAGAAAAAAATAAAGGTTCATGCGATTTAAATTAAGATATAATATAGAAAATTATTAAGGTCATGAATCATTCAAGATAATTCTATAAGGAAAATTATTGCAAAGCTGATGAACTAAAAATTAATGTAAGTCAATTTCCTATACAAAATATAATTGAATATTAGAATGATTTGAAATTGAAGATTAAAATATAGAGGAAAGAACATATACTTATTTTGGCGACATTGCACATCTTTTTAACTTTTTATGGCACACTTTGTGTATCTTTTTTATATTTGGGCTAATTTTGTGCCTCTTTTTAATTTGTGAACCATTGCACATTCTTTCAATTTTTGTAAACTTGTATATTTTTTATTTTTTAAATTGATCTTTTCAAAATCAATAATCTAAAAGCTCAAATTTCTCTATGTATAAAGATAATTATATTGAAAATAGAAATAAATAATAATAAGACATCAAAATTGAAATAATAATATAGAAATTATGTAAGTCTAATCAAGAACATGAGATTGATATCCTTAGCTTGATCGAGTTATAAATTAACTTATATTTTTTGAAAAACTAGATTTCCTAATGAAGTTAATATTAGTATTGCTTTTCAAGTTATACTACTTTTTAGATCAATTAAGTCAGGATTATCATACAAGCAAACAAATATTTCAAAATAAGGAATAAAATCAACTAGATAAAAAATAGGACATATTTTATTGATATCAAAATAATGAATAATACATTAGATCTCAGTTGATATCAATTCACAGTGGATCTTTAATCATAAAAACAAAAACTAAAAGTAGTCACAAAAATTATAAAAGACATCACATCATATCAGAAGTACTGGCAAAGACAATTAAAAGAAGTACATCTCTCATTATGAGGGGCCCTAGTCTAGAGGAGGTGGCTGGTTGAAGAGATTAAAATAGTTATTTATTATAGCCATATTGGTGTTGACCGAGTCAATTTGACCTCGGATCCAGCCTATATCCTGCTGATATTAAAAATCCTGTTGCTATAGATGTGCCTCAATTTGATCAAAGCATTGATTAAAATGGCTCTCAAGATGATCAAAGCACTGGACCATATCCTAAAAGGATGGTCCATGAGCAGGCACAGGTGCAGGTGCATGAGCAGGAGCAGGTGGTCCCCCTGCTTCTTCCTCAGAATCCTCACTTCCATCTCCTCTCCAAAAAATTCCTCGGAATGAGACATTAGTGAAATAGATAGGAGTTTTAAGATGAGGATCAGGATGAACTAGATTGTACTTCTTCTCAAGAATGCATGCCCCAATGTGTCTTAAGGAGATGTTCTTCTTTCTTTTATGGGAGACATGGCCAATTTCAGAAAGCTCATAAATGTAGTCAATAATAAGTTGGGCTTCATCGATGGGTTGGCGAGTCATGATCAAGTATGTTATAGTGGAAAGAAGAGGAGTGATATTGATTCGATCACCAGCTTTAGGAATTATAGATGTTTTAAGAACATGCTGGATGATCCTGGCATTTTTATTTAGGGTGGTCACTATAGGCAAATGACATACCTCTCTAATTCCTCTAATCACTCAATTTATTTCAGTCAATCATAATTAGAAGCAGAGGTCAGAGTATGGACTCTAATTCCTTGGGTCATTAAATTCAAAAATATCCACATATCTTCCTTTGTTATTTCTACATGCTTCCCCAGAACATAGGACCTAATCCTACTTTGATCAGAGTTGAAGGTCATGTTTGCAAGGAAGTAATGAAAAGTTTTCTTATTATAGGAGTGGATTAACGTCAAAATAAAAGCAAACTGGGTTGCAGCAAAAAGTGGCATCACTTGAAAGTTAAGATTTTCTTGCAAGAGAACTCTAGAAGGTGTTGTTTTTGCAGAGACAAAACTAGGAAAAGACTCCTCATTTATTTTGGACAGAAAGTTTTCTACATCATTCCTAGCTGATGGTCCCTTAGCAAGTCTATCTCTCTTCCTTGAACTTGCCATTGAAGGATTTGGAAAGATGAGAGAATTTGGAAAGGCTTTGAATTGAATAAGATTTGAGTTCTAAAGCCTTTTACTTTAAAGAAGAAACAACCTTTCATATGTGCAAAAGGATTTCATACCGAATAATACTTAAATTCATACGTACAACATAAAATTTCATAAGTACAAATTAATGTGTCCAAAATGAAACAACTTTTGATAATCACACAAGTTTCTAGTTGTCCTTTCGTATTTGACTAGATGATCGTACAGACGAAATAGATGTTGGTCCAGGAAGATCGATTATTTAAGATCATTTTAATGATGGTTTGAATCATCCCCTATGCATAATGCCACATGTTTGTATGTACGAACTCCAGCTTCGTACATATGATCCAAAATAATAATTGCTTCTGTCCGTATAACCATCCACATGTATATATACAAATGAATACAAATTGTCCAGATGATTTTGGGATCGTACAAATGAAATGTATTGGAAACTAAAATGATACGCAATCTGTTCTATCCAATAATCGATATGCTACAGAATTCATCCAGTACAAAATAAATTTTATACAGTACGAATAAAACACTTAGAAAATTTTGTATAATTGATCAAAAACATAAAATTCAATGTGAAAACATTTCAAAAACACATAACACAAAAACACAGAAACAAACAAAAATACGCACATAAAAATAAAAAAATAAAAGACACACATACATATATATCAAATTTGCAGAAAATTTTATTTAAGCATTGAGGTCAATATCACCAAGCCTTATTCTTAATGTGCTAAATGTATCAATGGCTAATGATTTTGTAAAAATATATCCAAGTTAATTTTCAGTTGAAGCATGATTTAATTCAATTTCTCCTTTGGATACATGATCCCTTATGAAATGATGCCTGATGTCAATATGTTTGGTTCTTGAATATTGAATAGGATTTTTTGAAATACAAATGGCACTAGTGTTATCACAATAAATGGGAATTGTTTCTATTGTTAATCCTAAATCAATCAACTACTGTTTCAACCAAAGTACCTGTACCATACAACTTTCTAAGGCAATATATTCAGCTTCAGCAGTAGATAGGGCTATAGAATTTTATTTTCTACTGGACCAAGAGATTAAATAATTTCCAATAAATTGACATATTCTAGAAGTACTCTTTCTATCAACCCTACAAACTCAAAAGTCTGAGTCTGAATATCCAATTATTTTAAATAAACAGCTGAACTTAGGATACCAAATCCCTAAGTTCTAAGTTCTCAAGAGATATCTCAAAATCCTTTTCACTGCTATCAAAAGTGATTCTTTTGGATTTGAATGAAATATAGCATACAAACAAATACTAAATATAATATCAGGTCGGCTAGCTATCAAGTAAAGTAAAGATCTAATAATTCTCCTAATTTTTTTTTTATAAATAGATTTTTCCTTTAAGTCTTTATCCAACTGAACTGAGTAACTCATAGGTGTACTAACATGTTTAGCATTATCCATTTCATACTTTTTGAGGATGTCCTTAACATACTTTGATTGATTAAGAAATGTTCCCTCCTTAGTTTGCTTAATGCTAAAGCCTAGAAAATAACTCAAATCTCTTATTAGGCTCATCTCAAATTCACTACTCATTATTTTAGAAAAATCATCACAAAGATTTTCATTTATATATCCAAAGATGATATCGTCAATATAAATTTGAACAATGAGTATATCGTCTCCTAACTTTTTCAAAAAGAGAGTTGTGTACACACTTCCTTTTTCAAAAGGTCATTATAAAGTAAGAAGGTGCTCAACCTCTTATACCAAGCCCTAGGTGCCTATTTCAATCCATATAATGCCTTTTTCAATTTAAAAATATAATTTGATTATTTTGAATTTTCAAAACCTGGAAGTTGTTCAACATAAACATCCTCTTGAATCATCCCATTCAAAAAGACACTTTTGACATCTATTTGAAATGATTTGAATCCTCTAAAATAGGCAAAGGCTAACAAAACCCTAATTGCTTCAAGTCTCGCTACAGGGGCAAAAGTTTCTTCAAAATCAATCCCTTCATTCTGATTATACCCCTTAACAACCAATCTAGCCTTATTTCTAATGACTACTCATGATTAATTCATTTTGTTATTGGATACCCACTTAGTTCCAACTACACTTTGATCCTTTGTTCTTGCAATTAATTTCAAAACATTATTTCGTACAAATTGATTCAATTCCTATTGCATTGCCAAAGTCCAAAAATCATTTCATAGTCATTGACTTATATTTGTGGGTTCTGTATAGAAATAAAGACTGAATGATTGACTTCTTTGCTCAGTCCACGGCTAGTCTTACACCTTCACTATGTTCATCTATGATTAATTCCTTTGGGTGGTTCTTAGAAAATTTCAGATCTCTAGGCATAGGGTTTTCTAACTCCAAAGTTTCATCCAAATTTATTTTCTCAATCTATTGTGAGTTGATTTCTATCTCATACTCTTTAACATCCAGCTCTTCCAAAAATTTAGATTCATCAAATACAATATGTGTGGTCTCCTCAACTACCAAAGTTCTTTTGTTGAATACTCTATAATATTTTCTAAAGTTATTGTATCCAAGAAAAATTCCTTCATTTGATTTTTGATCAAATTTTCTTAAGGTAGATTTTTCATTATTGTGTATGAACACCTTACATCTAAAAACATACAAATGAGGCCAATTAGTTATTCTCCCTTTAAGAAGCTCATAGGGTGTTTTATTCAATTTTGACCTAACATTCACCCTATTCAAATAACATGCCGTGTTAACCGCATCAGCTCAAAAATATTTAAGAAGCGAATATTCTACCAACATGGTTCGAGTGTCTTCAATCAATTTTATGTTCTTTCTTTCGACTATCCCATTCTGTTGAGGGGTTCTAGGTGTATAAAAATCATGATAAATCCCATCCTCCTTATAAAAATCTTCAAAATTTTCAATTTCAAATTCTCCACCGTGATTACTTTGGATTGTTAAAATCTCATAAAAAAGTTTTCTCTAAATCCAAATCAAAAAAATCTCTAAACTCTTCAAATGATTCACTCATATGATATAAAAATTTAGCTTATGTGAATCTTGAAAAATCATCTACTATCACAAATCCATATACCTTTCCTCATAAACTAAGTTCCAGCTGATCCAAAAAAATCCATATGTAAAATCTCTAAATGTTTACTAGTTCTAAGATCCTTATTGGACTAAAAAGAGGACTTCACCTATTTTCCTAATTGACATGCAACGCAAAGGTGATCCTTATTAATGTCTATTTTTGGTATATCTCTCACTAAATTCTTTTGGGTAATTCTCCTAAGATTTTTCATACTAGAGTGATAAAGTCTACCATACCAAAGCCATAAGTCATCATATATAGTTTTAAAACAAAAAGCAGTAGGAATTTTATTACAATTTAAATCTAACATATAAATATTGTTTATCCTTATACCATGCAAAACATTAATACCATTAAGTCTTAATATGTTGCTAGTAGAAAAAAATTAGCACTGTGTCATTTATCATATAGTTAGCTTATACTCAAAAGAATATGCTTTAAGCCTTCAACTAGTAGCACATTTTCAACAAAAAAATTCTCAAGACTTCCAATCATACATGATCCAACCACTTTCCTTGTGGTGTTATCTCTAAGTGTAACCCTGCCTTCACTTCTGCCTTCAAGCGATATAAATTGCTTAGTATCTCCAGTCATATGCCTTGAGTAACCGTTGTCCATGTACCATATGCTCTCACGAGGCCTTGTATGAGAGCGTTCCTCTTCTTGATATGATTAATCAAGATTATCGGCCATCAAGCACAGATTAGTGACTTCCTCTTCCTTTTTAGTCTCTAATGAGTTTGAAGTCGAGTTCACCTAAAAAGCTCTTTGGAACTTTTGCTTGCCCTTCTTCTCTTTTGGTTTCTCCTCTGCCTTCTTGCTAAGAGTGGCTTTAAGTTTTGGGCAGTCAGATTTTACATGTCCGGGTTTCCTGCATTCATTGCAAATCACATAAATTAAAACGTTGAATTTTTTATAAAATTTACCTATATTTAATTATTGGTGTCTCTTCTGCTTCCTCTTCAAAAAGCTCCTAAATTGCCTAGTCATTAGGGCAATGTCATCATCATCCTAAAGTTGAGATAGATTACTCTCCGACTCCTCCACTTTCAGTGTAATGTTCTTTTCTTTCGTGGCTCTCCTGCATCAATCTTTCTTTGACTCACTCATTACTTGTAAGAAATTTATGATCCAAGAATATTTTTAATAGAGTAAAAATTTAAATCCTTAGACTCAGTAATAGCAGTTATTTAGCATCATGTATAGTAGGTAAATAATGAAGTATCTTATTAACCATTCCAGCATTCATTAATTCCTTACCCAATGCATGTAAAGAATTAACTATTTGTATGAATTTTGTGTACATGTCAGAAATAGATTCATTAGCTTTCATATGAAATAATCCATAGTCATGCAATAAGAAATTATGTCTAGATTACTTAACTTCATTAGTCCGTTCATAAGTTATATAGAGTCTATCCCATATGTCCTTTCCACTTTTACAAGTGAAAACCTGAATGTAGTCTTCTGACTTAAGTGCACAAAAGAAACTATTCAAATATTTTGAGTTAAGTTGTGCTAGTTTACATTATTCTATAGTCCAATTTGTAAAGGGAATTTCAACTATAACACCATCAACCAATCTAGTTGGTTTTTTATACCCTTCTTGAATTAGGATCCACATGCGATAATCAAGTGACTGTAAAAATATAGACATGCATGTTTTCTAAAAATTTAAAGGAATGTTGTCAAACAAAGAAGGTCTAGTGATCAAATACACTTCATGTGTGTTTCATTTTCCAAAGGTAGCAATATTTGTTAATCAAAAAGTAGTCTAAACTTATGGTTTTGAAAATATGCTATAATACCACTTGTTAAAACTTATTGAGTCTAGAATAGGTTGTTAGAACTAGGCTAATGTTCCAAGGCTAACCAAGAGGGGGGGGGGGGGCTAACCAGGGGGGGGGGGGGGTGAATTGGTAATTAAAAAATTAGACCTTCTTGGATTTAAAAATTATGAAACTGATAGTTGATTTGCATCAAGTTAATTTTTTTTAAAAAGTTTTTCAAAACTATTTTTCAACCACAAAAACTAAAACATACAAAAGTAAAGTAAATAACATAGCGAAAATAAAAAGACATAAAGGTTTATAGTGGTTCGATCAAACATGGCCTACATCCACTCCTTGAATCCTTTAACTTCAAGTATTACATTATTACCAAAAATGACTCTCCTTTTTCCCCCCATAGTAAAACAGAGTAGCTTTTACAAAACTCTCTTTCACCAATCCCCAGTGTGGCAGAGAACCGTCGTCCTTTTACACCCTCCAACTGTAGGCAAAAAACCTTCATTCTTTTATACCCTCCAAGTGTAGGTAGGGAACCTTTGTCCTTTCACACTCTCCAAGTTCATGCAGAGAACCTTTGGTTGTTCAAACTCTCTAAGTGTAGATAAAGAACCTTCGACTGTTCACACTCTCCAAGTGTAGGCAGAGAACCTTTATCCTTTTACACCATTCAAATGTAGGTAGAGAACCTCCATCCTTTCATACCCTCTAAGTGTAGGCAGAGAACCTTCGACTATTCACACTCTCCAAGTATAGGAAGAGAACCTTTGGCTGTTCACACTCTCCAAGCGTAGAAAAAGAACCTTCGGTTGTTCATACTCTCCAAGTGTAGACAGAGAACCTTCATCCTTTTACACCATCAAAGTATAGGAAGGGACCTTTAACTGTTCACACTCTCTGAGTATAGGCAGAGAACCTTTGGCTGTCCACACTCTCTAAGTGTAAGAAGAGAACCTCATCCTTTTACACCCTCCAAGTTTAGGCAGAGAATCTCCATCCTTTCACACCCTCCAAGTGTAGGCTTAGAACCTTCAGCTGTTCACACTCTCCAAGTGTAAGTAAAGAACATTCAACTGTTCACACTCTCCCAGTGTTAGTAGAGAACCTTCATCCTTTTACACCCTCTAAGTATAGGTAGTGAATCTCCATCCTTTCATACCCTCAAAGTGTAGGCAGATAACCTTCGGCTGTTCACACTCTCCAAGTGTAGATAGAGAACCTTTGGCTGTTCACACTCTCCAAGTGTAAGAAGAGAAGCAGATCCTTTTGAAAGATCTTCATATGTGTAATCTAGAAAGACAAGAGAAAGAGTGACAAAAACATAAATTACACACAGAGATCCTTACACTTGAGTAATCTTGTGAACCCTTCAAGCTCCAACAGAAAGAAATCTCTCTCAAACACTCTCTCACACTCTCTCCTTTAATTGCCCTTTACCTTTCATGAAGACGAGGTGACAAAAAGATTAAATGATAGCCTTTAGTAGACCTTTTATAGTAAAGACACAAAAAATAGTCCAAAAAATTGTATTTTTCAAATTTGACCTTCCACGATCGTCCCGTATGATAATATTTCATACGTATGAATAGTTCAAATACTGTTGCATATGAACTCATTTTGAATCGATATGAATATATTTCATACCCGATCATCATTTGGTACGAACTTTGTTTGTTCGGTATGAACAATTATTTTTCATAATTCATCGGTACAAAAAGTTAGGATGAACTACAAATATTTAGAATAAAACCCTTCATCTTGGTATGATTGAAATTATCGTCTGTACGAACTTAACATTTGGAAATACCAGAGAAGATTGTCCTGGGATAAATGGAAATTATCATCCGTATGATCTTCTTATTTAGAAAATTTTGAAAAGATTGTCCTGGGACAAACAAAAATTATCATCGATACGATCTTCACATTTAGCAAAAACAGAGGAGATCGTCCTGGGACGAACGAAAATTATTGTCCGTACTATCTTCACATTTGGTAAAATTAGAGAAGATAATCCTGGGATGAATGGAAATTTTCATACGTACGTTCTATAATTAGAAAAAATTTTCCCATTTCTATTCATTCCATTGTTCATTGGGAAGAATAACTAACCAGATCATCCCGTATGAACTTATATCATATAGTACAATCAATTAAAAAAATATGAATTTTATAACTCTCCTTGGGTGTGCGTGTGCTCAATTACTCAATTACAATAGCACACTCTCAGACTCAATAAAATAAAAAATATAGACTTTAATTTACAATACACTCTAAGCTGATCTTGATTTGAAGTCTTCAACAATATGGAGTATAATTTCACTGAAGTATTAATGTACACCAGAGTAAAAATAATACTTCCAAAATATGTTAGGGGAAATAATAACCAAAATATTAATATTTGGAATCATAAAAAACATACAAGTTGCAAGAATGTCAAATATGCAAAGCCAAGTAGCAACTATCTTAATAATTTGGATCTTTTTGGACCGGTTAACACTATAAGTCTAAGAGGGAAAGTATATGGATTTGTTATTGTGATGAATTTTCTAGATTCACTTGGGTTAAATTTTTATTTCATAAAAGTGAATCATTTGAGAAATTTAAAAAAATTTTAACTTGGTTTTAGTGAAAATTAGGATGAAAAATTTTAAGAATTCAAAGGGATCATGAAGGTGAATTTGAAAATGAAAAAATTAAGAAATTTTGAAAAGAGAAAGGAATTGATCACAATTTTTTTGCAACTAGGACCCCTCAGTAGAATGGGGTAGTAAAAAAAAGAATAAAACATTAATTGAAGCTACTAGAGCCATATTGATAGAATATTCACTTCCTAAATATTTTTGGGTTGAAGCAGTTAGTACAACTTATTATATTCTAAATAGGATTAACATTAGATCAAAATTGAATAAAATATCTTATGATCTTCTTAAGGGAAAAATACCTAATTTGTCACATTTGCTTGTTTTTTGATATAAGATATTTATTCATAATAATGGAAAATCTCCTTTTAGAAAATTCAATCTAAAACCTGATGAAGAAATTTTTCCTGGATACTCTAGTGTTAAAAAATCATATAGAGTGTTTAACAAAAGAATTTTGATAGTTGAGGAGACCACATATATTATATTTGATCTAAGATTTTTAAAGAGCTATGTTTGGAGGAGGAACATATAGAAAATAACTCTCATGAGATTGAAAAGATAAATTTAGAATAAAATATAAAAATAAAACCCTTTGCCTAGAGAATTGAAATTTTTTTAGAATCACTCTAAGGAATTGATTTTAGGTAAACCTAGTTAGGGTATTAGGACTAGGCGTGGACTTGGAAAAGAGGTTAACCATTCTGTATTTACCCAAAAAATATTAATCAATCACTTTTAGATGAATTTTTATTTTTGGCCATATAAGAGGATTTGAATCAAATTGTGCAGAATGATGTTCGGGAATTGATTGAAAGGACAAAGGATCAAAGTGTAGTTAGAACTAAGTGGATGTTCAAAAATAAAATAAATGATACAAGAGTTGTGATTAGAAATAAGGCTAGATTGGTGGCTAAGAGGTATAACAAAATTGAAGAGATTGATTTTGAAGAGACTTTTGCCCCTATAACAAGAATTAAAGCAATTAGGGTTTTGTTAGCCTATACATATTTTAAAGGATTTAAATTATCTCAAATGGATGTTAAGAGTTCATTTTTGAATGGGGTGATATAAGAGGATATTTATATTGAGAAACCTCAAGGTGTTGAAAATTCTAAATTTCCTAATCATGTTTTTTAAAATAAAAAATAAATTATATCGATTGAAATAGTCACTTAGGGCTTTGTATGAGAGATTAAGCACTTTCCTATTAGAGAGATTTTTTATAAAAGGAAGTGTGGATAACACTTTCTTTTTGAAGAAATTCGGAGATAATATACTCATTATTCAGATATATGTTGATGGTATCATTTTTTTGATCTACAAATAGAATTCATTGTAATGATTTTTGAAAAATAATGAATAGTGAATTTGAGATTGGTTTGATGGGAGATATATGTTACTTTCTTGGTTTTAGCATTAAGCAAAATAAGGAGAGAACTTTTCTTAGTCAGTCAAAATATATTAAGGACATCCTAAAGAAATATATAATGGACAATACTAAACCAGTAACTATACCAATGAGTTCCTTAGTTCAATTGGATAAGGTCCCAAAAGAAAAATCTATTGATCCAAAAAAATTTAGATATATAATTAGAACATTATTTTATTTGACTACTAGTAGACCAGCTATAATATTTAGTATTTATTTGTGTGCTAGATTTCAATCTGATCTAATAGAATCATATATGATAGTAGTAAAAAGAATTTTAAGATATCTTTTGAGAAATTTAAAACTTATGAATTTGGTATCCTAAGTATAAATCTTCATTTGAAATTACTAAATATTTTGATTTAGATTTTGCAGGTTGAGAGTACATATGGAACTTATTAATTCATAAGAAATTCATTAGTTTCATGGTCCAATAAGAAACATAATTTTGTAGCCCTATCTATTGCAGAAGCTGAATTTATTACCTTAAGAAGTTGTGTGGCACAATTACTTTGGTTGAAATAATAGTTGAAAAATTTAGGATTTATAATAGGCACAATTCTGATTTATTGTGATAATATTAGTGCCATTTGTATTTCAAAACATCCTATCAAATATTGTAGAACCAAACATATAGACATAAGACATCATTTTATTCGAGATCATGTAGACAAAGGAGAAATTGGATTGAATCATGTTTCTACTGAAAATTATCTTGCAGATATTTTTACAAAATCACTAGCTTTTCACACATTTAGCACTTTAAGAATGAGGTTATGTGTGATTGATCTTAATTCTTAGATAAAATTTTCATAAAATTGATATGTTGTTTATGTGTATCTATTTTAGTTTTCTATTTCTGTTTGTTTATTTTTATTTGTTTATGCATTTTTATTTTTGTTTTGGTTTTGATTCATGAGTTTTTAGTTTGGGAGCATATCATTTGTTGAAGGATGATGGATTTTGAAAAGTTTTTTTTTTTTTGTTTTTCATGCTTTATTTTCTAAGTGTTTTATTCATATTGTACCAAATATTTTTGTACTATATGAATTCTGTAGCATATCTATGGTTGTTTTGGAGTTGAACACGCAAAATTTAGGTTTTTCATAGATTTCATATTGTATAATGACATCATCATACTGTATGATATGTAAAGATTCATCTTTACGCATGGGGATAGTTTACTGGTTAGAATAAGTTATTATTATTGATCGTACGTATGAAATCATCTTTCGTCTATACGATCCTATTGTCCAGTTTTATGATCGATAAACCTAACCACCTTTAAGATAGTCTTTAATATTTTAATTGTCCTAGATGAATACATGTTCATCTGTAAGGATGTGTGGTCAAAAAGTCTGTACAAAAGGATGCCTCATAAATGGCAGTTTAAAAAAAGTTATTTCATTTTTGGGTATTTTCATTCATATGTACAAAAATAATATCATCCTGTATAATTGCAAGATCGTATATATGAACCTAATTTCATACCGTACGATAGGTCATTTTTTCTTAAATAAAAGGGCCATTAAATTTATTTTTATTCACTTCATATCTATTTTCTACACCCTCTTAAGCCCTGATCTTAGGAATGGCTAGCTCAAGAAAGCATTCTCGTGTTTCTAAGGGGTCCTTATCTAGGAGTAGTGGGGATGACAACTTTCTTTCTAGGATAATGAGGATGTCTTTTTTAGGTATGTTGCTTCCAAGATCACCCCTCTAGACTCCTTATCTAGGATGATATTCACTTTTCTAACATGCCCCTCTTTGCATCTACCCGATTCTCTTTTATTGTCACTTTGATTTATGCCTACCACAAAGAGACCTTTCAATATTTCTTGGCAAACATGAGGTTTAATGAAGAAAAAACTAGGATAAGTTCCTTTGTTCAAAAATAGTGAGTTAAAATCACCAGAAAAGACTTAGGGAAATTCCCTTCATTTAAGAACTCATGGCACTCGAGCTCACACTTTGACATCTAAATCTGATTATGGCTGGACTGAAATTAATAAGACTCTTAGAGGTGTCTCTCAAGTATGCTATTTAGCAAGAGTCTACACTTTGAACTAAAATGACTGGATCATCTAGCATGTCTTGAAAACCTCAAAAATTCCTGAGGTTGGTGATCATATAAATATGACTCCTCTCTTATCCTCTATAACATAGCTGATTAAGATCAAAAAACCTGTTGATAAGGCTGAACTCATCATGGATTTCATTTATAATCTTTTTAAAATTGGACTTCCTCATTATAAGGGAAAAAAGAATATTGCTCTAGGACACTTAGTAGCATACATCTTAGAAAAGAAGTACCACATACTTCATCCTGATCCTCCCACACAACTTCCTATGTTTTTCACTGATGCTTAATTTCAATCTCAATTTGGGAAAGATTAGAATTTAGAGAGTGATGATTCTGAAGAAGAAGGGGGAGCTCCAACACCTCCACCTGGACCCGATCAACACTACTTTCAAAAGATGGTCCAGCATTTTGATCGGTTGGAGACTCATTTTAATCAACATTTTGATCAAATTGAGACTCATTTAAATCAACAGACTGCAAGATACCAGGAGGGCATGGGGTAGATTCCTGGTTAGTTTGACATGGTAAATACAAATTTAGCTGTGATGAATAGCTATTTTTTAGTGTTTATCCAGCCACCTCCTCCAAACTAGGGCCCCTCTGAATTTTAGATGTACTCATTTATTGTTGCTTCTACCACTCCTTTGCTAGTGATGTGATGGTATTTTATATTTCATGTTTATAGTGGTTATTTGATGTTGTTATGTTTTATGTGATGCTGTTATGTATTTTGTTTTAATTACTATCCATGTGTTGAAGTATCTAATATAGTGTCTTAGAACATGTTTTAAAAACTTGTGTTTGTTTCTTACTTTTTGAAATGTTAGTATGCCTATATAAAAAACCTTTTGTATTAGATTTAGAATATGCTATAAATTAATTTGCATTACAAAATTAATTATATTATAAACTCTAATTTCTCAAAATATTAAATTAAATTTTAACTAGAATTAGATAAGAAGATCAACTTCATGTTCTTTTAGGAAAACATAACTAGAATATCATTATTGCAATATTGATGTCATTTTATTTTTTTATTTCTTTTTTCAATATGTTTATTTTTTTTAATAGGGAAGTTTAATTTTATATTACTAATTTTGGAAAGACTCAAAAAGTATAATAAATGAAATGCACAATGTGTGTAAAAATTGAAGGATTGTGCAATGATTTACAAGTAAAAAGAGGCACAAAATTTAGCCCAAATAGAAAAGATGTACAAAGTGTGCCAAAAATATTTGAAAAGTTGCACAATATCGCTAATTGAAATTTTTTTTAATTATGTTCTTTCCACTCTCATTTAATCTCTAATTCAAATCAATTTAATTCACAATTATATTCTATATTGAAATTAAAGTTAACTAATCTTTAGTTCATCATTTTTGCAATAATAATTTTTATTTAATTTATCTAACCTGAATCATGACTTTGATTAATGTTTGGTATCTTAGGTATTCTTTGATTTAAATTTTGGATTTTTCTTTTTTAGTCTTATGGAGTTAATATTGTTATTGCAATTATTTTAAAATAATTTTTAAGGTCAGTTCTTTTTGTTTATCCTTTGACATCTTTCATTTCAATTTCTTCTTCTTTTTCATTATTTCCAAAAGGGAAAGTAATAATATTATTTATTTTTATGTGTTTTTGTTTTCTTGATATTTTGCTTGATGTTTTTGACGTGATTTTGATTTTATTTGATATGTATTTTGCTTAGGGTTTTCATATTTTTGTTTTTTTTTGTGTTTATTTTCTTTAGTTTAGAGGTCATTGATCTTCATGAGAATCTCTATATTAAAATATGTTCATTCATTTAAGGGGAGCTAAGAATTTTTTTTTTAAATGTTAACTCAAACAATAATTATTTTGCCATCATGAAAAAGGAGGAGATTATTGCATCTTAGTTTTCATAACTATGTTTCCATATCATGTGTGTTTTTGATAATTCCAAATATTATTATTTTGATTGCTATTTCTCCTAACATATATTAGATATATTGCTTTTATTATTTGTGTGTACTAACATTTATGGAAAATCATACTCTAGATTGTTGAAGACTTCAAATCAGATTAGATTAGGGTTCATTGTAAATGGAGTTTTTATTTTATATTTTTATTGATTTTGAGATAGTATGATATATTTGAGTAACCATGCACACACACACACACACTGGGGGAGTGTTAAAAATTTATAAAATTTAAAACTTAACATACTATATAATTTCAATTCATACGGGATGATTTGTTCAATTATTTCCTCCAACAAGTATTTAAACAAACCATAAGAAGAAACTTTTCTTAGTACTTTTCATACTGTATGAAGAGCCCTTTATATAAATGACGTCTAGAGTATGAAACAAATACGCACAAGTTCATCCCAATGATCTTCAAAATTTTTCTGAACTGATCGTACAATACAAAGTATCCTTTGTACAGATGACATCCATAGTACAAAAAGAGTAGGGTCTCTTTTCGTCCCGATGAAAATCAAAATTTTTTTGAACTAATAGTATTGTATGAAGTCTTCTTCATACAGATGACGTCCATAGTACAAAAATAATGGGTCCCTTTTCATCCTGACGATCATCTAAATTTTTTGAACTGATCATCTTATACAAAGTCCTCTTCGTACAAACATCATCCAAAGTATGAACAGAATGGGTCCCTTTCTATCTCGACAAACACCAAATGTTTTCTAAATAGTTCATTCTATACAGTCTAATGTTCATATAAATGACATCCAGAGTATGAATTATGGTTTATATTTTCGTCACGATGAATTAGAAAATTTTTTTGAACAATTTATTCAATATGATATAGGTTCATGCTGTAAGATTATCGTGTACAAAATTAGTTCATACAGGTTCATATGTGAAAATTTGTATTGTTCATACATACGATTATCGATCGTACTGTATAATCATGTACACTCAAAATTAAATTTTTTAGTTTTCTAGATGTTTTTTGTGTCTTTCATATAAAAAGTCCTTAGAAACTAACTTAGATGAATTAGGTCTTCATGATTGCTGAGAGAGTAAGTGAAAGGGTGATTTGGGAGAGTGTTTGAGAGAGAGTTATTGTAAGTGGAGTGTGAACGATTCACAAGGTTACTCGAAGGTGAGAATCTCTTTTATTTTTGTGTCACTTCTATTCCTTTTATTTCTAGTTGCTCGAGAGAAGATCTTTCGAGAAGATCCAGTACTCTGTTGATACTTGGAGGGTGTAAAAGGATGATGGTAATCTATCTACTCTTGGAGGGTGTGAAAGGATGATGGTACTCTACCGACACTTGGAGGATATAAAACGACAATGATACTCTACCAACACTTGGAGGGTATGAAAGGATGACGATACTCTGTTGCACCGGGGATTGGTGGAAGAGAGAAAATTTGTAAAGAATTCTCCTCCTTGCTATGGGGGCAAACATAATGTCACTTTTGTAATAGTGTAATACATGAAGAGGGAGTCTTCAGGGAGTGGACGTAGGTCTGGTTAGACCGAACCACTGTAAATTTATGTGTACTTTTTATATTTCCACATTTTATTTTTTAGCATTTTGTTATAGTGGTTGAAAAGGCTGTTTTAAGACAAAATCAAATAATCATAAAATTATTAAACTATTTTCTATTAAAATTCAAGAGAGTTTTTAAATTACCAATTCACCCCCTCTTAGTTAGCATTAGGATAATTATGTAGGTCTAACAACTTATATGAACTTTTCATACAGACTATCACATTCCCTCTAGCATCTCCTGTGATTCTTATGGGAGGTAATTGCCTAGCAACATCTAGATCCGTGGCAAACTTTTGAAATGGATTCAAGGTTCCTATATGATCTTCTCCTGAAGTTTTTAATGGAGGTTAAAAAGGTATGTCGATTCTCATTGGTCAAAATAAAAATTTCAAAGATAAGCCATTAATTATAAATGAAGGAGGTTTATAAAGTATAAAGAAAGTCTCAGTAGTGTTGGGTAAAGGTAAAAAATTGATGATGGAAAATGAATTCAAAAGACCGAAACCTACAAGCTGTAAAGCTGAGATAAAAGAAGTTATTGGAAAATTTGATTTGGAAGCATCTTCTTCAGATGGCTTAAAATTTTATTTTAATAAAAGTAATAGTTTTATTTCTCTTTCGACATCTCCTATTAAGAATGCTTCTATTAAAAATTTGAATGTAACTTTGGTGGTTGATAAAATAAGTTTGAATGCGATTAAGGTATCTGAGAGTATTCCATATAAAATTTCATCTTTACCTTCAAAGGATCAGGATGACCCTCAAGTTGATTTTGGTAAGGTTAGTTTGATTACTTAACATAAAAAGAAACTACATACTATTGTTAAGGAAGGTTATGGTGGATATATAATGCCATCTACTTGGACAAGAAAGCCAAATATTATTATTTTTTTGAGAGAATACAAATTGCATTAAAAGAAAAATTATTACAAACTAGAAGATAAGGAGACTAAAGGAAACCCTTTCAAAGTTGAGAAAGGAAGCCTTATTAAAATTTAAACAAAGAAAAAGAGGTATACTTGAAAAGTAGAAAATGTCATAATAAAAATAAGATCCTATACTCCTCATTTTAAACCAATTGGGATGGAGGGGATACTAAAAATAAAACAACCGAAAAGGTTGATTTGTATCCCAGATTTCTTGATTAAGTAAAAAATAAGGAATAGAAAGAATCTTAGAATTCATTATTCTATCTCCATATCTCAAATACTAATTAATACTTAATTTAAAGCTAGAATAAAAAAAAACCAATAAAAGAAAAATACATGAGATATAGCCAAAGTTCTAAGACCAAAGAAGAACATCAATCATAATCTTCGTTATGAGATAAATGGTGAATTGCCTTCATCTCTTTCACCAAGAACTCCCAATTTCCTTCATCTAAGACTATTTTTGACAGGTCCAAACAAATTCAAATCCTTTTTCAACTTTTTCTAATGTTAAACAAAATTTGACAACAACTAGATCTTATTTTCACCTTCAATGAAGCCTTCATCATCATTCATAATTTCCTTACATACCAAAGGAGGGATTGCAATAGTTCTCCCATTTTCAAAATTTGGGAAGCTTTGAGAACTACTTTCACCAACCACCCCACTGAAATCATTTCCAGCATTCATAACTTCTAAATTATTTTCAAACGATTTTGATTTAATGATATCCTTATCACATTTGTTATCATAAATACCTCCATTTGGATTTAAAGAATTTGCAGGAAGATTTAATGAATTTCCAATAGATAACATATTTCTGTAGAGCTCACCTTTATGATTAGAATTTATATCAAGTTCTTTTTCAACATCATCAAAGGTTTCAGCATTAGGAACAAACTCACCATCTTCTGACTGAACTAGATCAATAACAACACCATTCAGTTTTATGGAAAAAAGTGAAACAGGATTTCTCCTTTCCAAACCTGAATCTTCAATATCAGTAGTTATTTTGTTCACTTTGTATTGCTTCATTGGCTCAAGATCTCTTACAACTTCCGCATCCAGTCTGGTCAATTCCTCAGCAAAAACTTGAGACAACATCTTAAACTTATTAGATGAAGGCAATTCCTCAGATGCCATAAGAACAGAATTCTTCTCAAGATTCCCAACCATATGCTAAAATTTAGATTTATGATTATGAATATTATTCATTCTTTTATTATTTTTGAACTTCACAAGTATCCAAGGACCATAACACTTTTGTGAATCTACAATAGGCAATTTATCACTCAAGCTTTTCTCAAAAGTTTTACAAGCAACCTATGAATTTGTATCTTTATTCTCATTGCTCTGAACCTCTTTTTGAACCTTATTTTGAACATCTATAAGAACATCCGGGCACATTTTTCTCTTATGGCCTATCTTACAACATTTGAAGCATAAAGTAGATATTTTTCATATTCGACTCTCTAAAAGTTTCCATATAAACCTTCAATCCAAACTCCATGAGATAATTTAAAGTCTAGATTAATTCGAACACAGGCTCTAGAAAATTCATGTCTACCCCATTTAAACATTTTTCCATCTAAAAACAAGGAACTCCTATCTTAGGTATAATCTTAGTAACATTAATCTCATCCCAACAATGTAATGGAAAATGTGGTAATTGAATCCAAATCGGTGATGATAACCCTTTTAACGAGGTAGGCAAAAATTGAGGTGTCCATTTATCCATTCCTTCTATGTGTCCTCCCACATACCAAGGACCACCGCTAAGTACCTCTTCCATAACTTGAGAAGATTGAAATGAACAAAAAATCCAACCTAGACCCAATGAGGTGATATGAAAGCTCCCAAATTTATTCCATTGGCGTCTTAATTAAATGCTGCAAAGAGAAAAAGGAACATCTCTCCCAAACACTTTCACCACAAGAGATTTATGAAGTAATTTAACATTTTTACATACCTTATCCATATTAAGTTTAACCACATTCGAATCTATAGCTTCTTCAAGATTTGGTTCTATTTGAGCCACTTTGATGTGCTGGTTTTTAAACTAATCGTTCACCAAATTATCAGGGTTTGGAAAAACCTTCATATCATTCTCCATATGTGTTTCAACTTTTGAATTTAAACATTTATCCAGAAATGACATACCCGTATTCAAATTCAAAGCTTCCTATTTTTCTGCTTCAGCACAGGAATAATTTGAAAATCTACTGGCCTTCAACTTGAAATAGGTGGAAGTTGAAGCCTCCATATTGTTAGCCATGTTGTAAACTTGGTTTCATGGATTCTGATTTTGATGTTAGAAAACACTTTGACTGCCTATTTCTACTAACATTTTAGGACCTCAAAATTAGGAAGCAATAAGAACCAGCTAAGGATTGGGTAGACTAGGTCTGAGTCAGTCTGTATTTTTTCCCCTTTCTGGAGTCAATTGTAAATGTTTGAAGTGACTGATGTTAAGTAACCCTACATACACACACTTGAGAGATTCAGAATGTCTGTTTTTACCAACATTGTCCTGGACGATATTTACATCAGCCTGGATGATTGAGATCAAAACAGAAGTTCTAATTAGGATTTCTTAGTTAAGGCAGCCATAGTTAATTGATCGTCCTGGATGATACATTTATCGGACAGGACGATAGGCTCAAAATTGAAAGAAATAGCCGCCATAATCAATTTAGGTATTCTGTATTTTTGGAAATTGTCCAGGACGATCGTGAGATTGGCCTGGACGATATAACACAATTATGCCTAAATTGATCCAGGAATCAAGAAGTAATTAAGGATGATTGATACGATCACATCGTTCTGGACGATCTCAAGATCGGCCCGGACGATCTATTAAAAAACCCTAAGTTACTCCTAGATGATAAATATCGGCCAGCACAAATTCAGGGCGATGTTCTGGCCTATTAAGATCGGACAGTTCGAATTCAGGGAGATACTCTGGATAATTTTTCTTTTTTTTTGAACTGGTTGGTCGGGATGATCATGAGATCTGCTTGGACGATCAAGCCAATTTTTAATCATCTAGATCATCTTCAGGGTGATGTTCTGGCCAATCTTCTAAGATTTGAACTTATTGTACAGGACGATAAAGTCGGCAACTTGCATTTATTGAGCTCCTTTGAAGCTCTTCTATTTAAGATCTATTGTTCAGTGTTTTTGAACATCTTTGGCTGCTGTCTTGACCTGAGAAAACCTAAAGGAGAGAGAGAGGGAGTGAGGGAGAGAGAAAAGATCTTGTGAGGGAGTTCATAAGGGTTGATCCAAGCATTGTTTCCACTTCTTCTTCCCTAGAGTCTCTTGTCCCTGGAAGGGTTGAGAGAGGTAAGCTTCAGTGATCGATCGAGGTTCTCTGCCTGCATCAAGAGGAAGCAAAAGGAGTGGGGTTCTCTGCCTTATCGGGGGTGGAAAAAAGGAGGTGTTTTGTAAGGGCTTCTTTGCCTAGCTGTGGGGGCTAAAGGAGAGTCATGTTGGTAGTGAAATACTCGGAGGGCGCCTCCAGGAAGTGGATGTAGGTCAAGTGGACCAAACCACTATAAATCATTGTGTTCTTTTTTACTGCTTCCGTACTTTAATTTTCCGCATTTGTTTTTCCGTGGTGACTTTGGTTTGTGATATTTATTCTTGGTTTTAAAGATTTTTTTTTTAAAAAAATACCAATTCACCCCCCTCTTGGTTAGCTTTGGGACTAGTTCATAGAGCCTAACATCCCTAACGAACTTTCAAGTGAAATCAGAGTACTTTCTAGTGTCAACTGAGCACTCTCAAGTGGTATCAGAGCGGGATTCATAAAGACTGAGTTTGAAAACGTTTTGAATTTGATCCATGGCTAACTTTGGGAATCGTAATACAATTGAAGGATATTCTATTACACGGCCTCCATTGTTTGACAACCTTCCTTTTTATTTTTGGAAAACCCGCATGTCTACTTTTCTACAATCAATTGATTATTGCATGTTGATGCTTATTAAAGAAGGATATTCTCCACCTTCTTGTGAAATTAATGGAATTAAAACTGAAGTTGCTTTTACTGAATGGACTTTCGATGAAAGAGATTTAGCTCAATTGAATGCGAAGTGTTTGAACTTTTTTTTCCGTGCTTTAAAGTCCAAGGATTACATGCGTGTTTCTACTTGCTCTATTGGAAAAGAGATTTGGGATAGGTTGTGCATTACTTATGAAGGAACCAATGAAGTGAAACAATCTCATTTGAATATTCTCTTGCATGACTACGAACTTTTTCATATGAAACCTTCTTAATCAATTTCTAAAATATATACAAGGTTTACTCAAATTGTAACTTCTTTGCATGCCTTAGGAAGAGAACTTTCAAATTATAAAAAAGTAAACAAGATTTTAAGATGCTTGCCTTCGTCTTTTGATGCTAAAATCATTGCAATCACTGAATCTAAGGATTTAAACACTTATTTGATTGATAATTTACTTGGCTCACTCATTATTTACGAGCAAGGGATGAATCAAAGAAATCTTTATACATGTGAGAAAAAGAAGGAAAAAATTGTGGCATTGAAGGAAAACAACAGTGCGGGACTCTAGAGAGAAAACGTGCGGGATTCTAGAGAGAGATTCAGAAATTCAAATTTCTATTTTGTGTCAACGGTCATCGTTGCTGATGGAGGCGGATGATTGTCGGCACTCTGTCGGTGATTTCCCTAGGGATGATCGTGGTTCTTCAATTGATGAATTGGATACGATGAAGGAAGCAAATTACGCTCATCAAATTTAGAAAGAAAATGTGGATTTCTTACAGCAATTTCGTCAAATAAATTCTCTATCAACTAAGGAGATTGGTGACGAAATATCTCTATTGAATTATAAACATGGAATTCAAAGCCATTTGGTAAAACGTCAATGAGCTCTGGTGATTAAAGAGGTATCAGATTCATCGCCCAAGGTGGTTAAGCACGTGGAAGGAAAAGGTAAGGCTGTAATAAATATGGTGGAAATGGTTACTTCGAAAAGTATGAGATCTTCTATTAATCCCTCTGATAACAATGCGTCGACTTCAGGAATGAAAGTTTTTGTTAACCGTTTTGTGAATTCGAATGCAATCCCTGGACTTTGTCGCAGTATGATAAATGAAGATTCACAGAAAAAAAGTTAACAAAAATGGTCATTCGGATTTGGATAAAAAAAATTTATCAGATGGAAGGAAGGTGAATGTAGAAATGCCAAAACTGTTACATTATGGTATTAATAATCCTTGGAGTAAGAAACCTTACATTAAGTTGGATTTCAAAGAAGATGAGGTGAAGCTATCAAAGGATGGACAGGCTATGAGGCTCAATGAGGAATTGGACGAGATAAATTCTAAAAAGCTTTCTAAATCATTGGTGATCAAGGTTTTCGGGATGGAGCTACCTTCCCATATGGTGGCTTGGGAGCTAAGGAAGTAGTGGAGACAGTATGGCCAATTCCATTTTACAACATTAGGTAAAGGTTGTTTTTTATATTCATTCTTATCGGAAGAAATGGTAGAAGCTGTACACTCTGGAGGTACTTGGTATGTGAATGAACATATAATTGGAATGGAAAAATGGTCTCCAAAATTCAATTCTTCTACCACAAAAGGGCTTTCTTCTCCCATTTGGATTAGAATGCCTCACCTACCTTTACAATGTTGGGATGAGAAGAATGTAGCTTGGTAAGCCAATTATGTTAGATGGAAACATGTTTCATTGGGGAAGAAGAGAATTTGCTAGAATTTGTGTGAGAATTCAACTAGATCAACCTCTTCCACAAGGTGTTTGGGTTAATAGCATGGCTGGAAGATTCTATCAAAAAGTAGAGTATGAAAAAATTTCAAACTTTTGCTTCGGCTGTAGGAAGATTGGACATGTGGAGAAGGAATGTGCTCCTTTGGAAGAAGTTCATAAAAAAGTGAAGATGACTGAAGAAAATTCTGGAGAAATAGATATGGGAAGTAAACAAACAAGCCACATTGAACCTTCTTATGGTCCTTGGACTATGGTTAAAAATAAGAAGAAAAAGTTTTCCAATCAAAGTCATAAGTGGATTAATCCGAATGATTCCAGATTTTTCAGAAAATTAGAGGCTCCAGTAACAGCAATTGAGGCTAATCGGATTATTCTGGATTCAAGCAGTGATAAAAATTTGATCTAGGATCTCCCAAATGAAGTTAATAGCAATGCTCATGTTGATCAAATAGAAGAAGGTGGAAAAAATAAAGAAAATTTTATAGAGGAACAGATAACTCAAATTCCAAATATGTTGAAGAAGAATTTTCAAATTAATGGAAATTCTACTAGCTCTATTCCAGAACCAACTCAGAATTTTCTAAACAACATAGAGGGGAAGGGCTGCTTGCGAACTCAGGTAAATCCTAAGGGATTACCTGCGAACTCAAGTATTCCCTATTATAATCCAGAAAACAAGAATCCAACAGTTTTAAAACAGTTGGTTTTACAGAATTCTTGTGCAACTGATACAAAAAAAAATTCTGTTACTAACACTATGAGTACACAGAATAAGGCAAATGATTCTGAAATTATTCCAGATAATTTTATAACAGAGAGTGTTGTTATTGATCTCCATAGCAATAACAGGTTTTCTATTTTACAAAAAGATATAGAGGTTGAAAAAGCTGAGCAATTTGAAGAAAATCTGGCGGTTAACAGAGAAAAAGAAGAATTGAAGATAGAAGATGATAAATCTGGTAAGTCAGCTAATAGCCGGAAGGAATTGAGGGAGAACTTTGTATGTGGTGAATTTAAGTTCAAGTTACAAAAAGAACTCAAATCTTTGGGGAATAACTCTATCAAATAAAAAACAAGGAAGGGAGAGACTAAAAGTATTTGTAGTGGGTCTAATCCCACTTCAAAGAAGAAATGAGTTCTCTAATTTTTTGGAATTGTAGGGGGCCTAGGAAGGTGGTAGCCTCCAGGTATTTGAAAGAAATTATTAAAGATACAGAAGCTCTATTTGTGGGTCTTATGGAAACTAAAGTTTCTTTCATGGATCCTAAGGAAGTCAAAAATTTTGTTGGTGAATTATGGGATTATTATCTGTTTCCTGCAGCTGGACTATCTGGTGGTGTTATGAATTGTTGGAGGTGTAACTTAGCAACTTTTGAAGTAATGGAAGCAAATGAACAAGTAGTGGTGGGGAAGCTTAATATCAAAAACCACCAATCATGGATGATTGCTATGGTGTATGGTAGCAGAGAAAACAACAAAAGAAGGCAACTTTGGAATTATCTGGAAAATTATATTGATGATAACTTTCCATAGATTATAGGGGGTGATTTCAATTGTATAATTTCTCAAAATGAGAATGTTGCAAATTCAGGTCTACGAACTATGTTTTGATGATTGGAAAATACTCTTACTTGACTTGGACTGTCTTTTACTACTGACTTTTCAGGAATCAAAGATCGGATGGAAAAATGGAGCCAGCTCAAGATGGGGTAGATTATGATTGAGTCAGTCTGTAATTTTATTTTTCCCCTCTTGAGTCAATTGTAATCCTTGGTGTGACTAATGCAAAGCAACCCTACACACACACATACACACTTGAGAGACTTAGAATTTCTATTTTTACTTAAATCATCCAGGAAGATATTTACATCGTCCAGGACGATCGGGCTTAAAACAGGAAATCTAATCAGGGGTTCTTAATTAAGGCAGCCGACATTAACCAATCAGCCTGGACGATACGTGTATCGGCCTGGATGATAGGATCAAAATAGAAAGAAATTACCGCAAAATACAATTAAGGTATTATGTATTTTGGGCAATCAGCCAGGACGAACTTGGATCGGCCTAGACGATATTCACAATTATGCCTTAATTTATCAGAAAAATCAAGGAAGTAATTAAGGATGATTGATACTATCACATTGTCCTGGATTTTCCCAGGATCGGACAGGATGATCTATTCAAAAATCTTAGTTACTCTGGACGATTAATATCGACCAGCACAAATTCAGGGCGATGCTATGGACGATTTTCCTCAGATTTGAATTGATCGGCCAGGACAATTGTGATATCGTCCTAGACGATTAAGCAAATTTTCAATCGTCAAGTTTGCATTTAGGGCGATGCTCTGGACGATCTCATGGGATTTATACTGATCGGCCATGACGATTTCCATATCGTCACGGATGATATTATCGACAACTTACAATTAATGAGCTCCTTTGAATCTCTTCTATTTAAAAGCTTTTGTTCAACATTTTTGAACATCCTTGGCTGCTGTCTTGACTTGAGAAAACCTAAAGGAGAGAGAGAGGGAGAGAGAGAGAGGATCTTGTGAGGGGGAGCTTGTGAGGGGATTCACAAGGGTTGCTCCAAGCATTATTCCACTTCTTCTTCCCTAAAGTCTCTTGTCCTTGGAAGGGTTAGGAGAGGTAAGTTCTAGCAAGGGATCGAGGTTCTCTTCCTACTTCAGGAGGAAGCAAAAGGAGGAAGGTTCTCTGCCTTGCTGGGTGTGGCAAAAAGAGGTGTTTGCAAAGGCTTCTCTGCCTAGCTGTGGGGGCTAAAAAAGAGTCACAATTGTAGTGCAATACTCGGAGGGCACCTCCGGGGAGTGGACGTAGGTCGAGTTGATCGAACCACTATAAACCCTTGTGTTCTTAATTTTACTGCTTTCGTATTTATTTTCTTCTACATTTTTTTGTGGTGATTTGGTTTGTATTCGTGCTTTGCCTAAAGATTTTTAAATACCAATTCACCCTCCCTCTTGATTAGCCTTGGGCTAGTTCTATAGGGCTTAACATCCCTAACAAACTTTCAAGTGGTATCAGAGCACTTTCTAGTGTTATGTAAGCACTTTCAAGTGGTATCAGAGCGGGATTCATAAAATTTAAGTTTGAAAATTTTTTGAATTTAGATCCATGGCTAACTTTGAGAATCGTAATACACTGGAAGGGTATTCTATTACCCGACCACCTTTGTTTGATAATATCCCATTTGATTTTTGGAAAACTCGTATGTCTATGTTTTTACAATCTACTTATTATCGCATGTGGATGCTTGTTACGGATGGTTACACACCTCCAACTGGTAAACTTAACGACATTACTGTTCCACATCCTTTTACTGAATGGACTAAAGAAGATAGGGATCTGGCTCAATTGAATGCAAAATGTCTTAATTGTTTTTTCTGTGCTTTAAAATCAGAAGACTACATGCATGTTTCTACTTGAAAAACTGGTAAAGAAATTTGGAATAAATTGTGTATCACTTATGAAGGCACTAATGAAGTTAAACAATCCCGTTTGAACATTCTCTTGCATGACTACAAACTTTTTCGTATGAAACATCAAGAATCAATTTCTGAAATATATACAAGATTTACTCAGATTGTTACTTCCTTACATGCCTTAGGAAGAGAGCTTTCGAATTTTGAAAAATTAAATAAGATTTTACGATGCTTTCCTTCCTCTTTTGATGCAAAAATTACTTCTACAATTGAATCTAATGATTTGAACACGCATTCGATTGACAACTTACTTGGCTCACTCATTGCTTACGAGCAAGGGGTGAATCAAAGAAATCTTGATGCAGGTGAGAAAAAGAAAGAGAAAACAGTGGCACTAAAGGCACACAAATCTGACTCCGATTCTTTCGGGTCTGAGAGCGATGAAGTTGCCTTCATCTCAAGGTATTTCAGAAACTTTCTAAGGAAGAAGCAAAAGCATCATTGGAGAAAAGGTAAGGATAACAAATATTCTAAAGGATATTCTGATGTTGTTTATTATGAATGCAGGAAGCTTGGACATATGAAAGCCGATTGTCCTACACTTCAAGATCACTCAAGCAAAGGAAAAGATACCCAAGTTCAGGAAGGAAAAGAAAAGACTCCAAAAAATATTTTGGGCGGATTCTGCATCAGATTCATCGGAGAAGGAACCAAAAGATGAGACAACAAAACTGTGCTTGATGGCAGATGATCATCTCGATCAAGAAGAGGTATGTGAACTTTCCTACGATCAACTTCTTGAAATTTCTGAAAAAATTCATGCATCATATAGGAAACTCAAGAAGACACATGCAAACTTAAAATTGGAATTTTTGAAGTTACAAAAGGAGCATGCAATTATGACTAAAGATCACTCAACAATTGATTCAAATCATATGGACCTACTTGATGAATTTGATGAGTTAAACAAAAAGTATTGTGAATTAATTAAAGAGCAAGAGTCACTAAAAGTCACACACCACTACAGGAAAATCACTTATTACCGGCGGAATTTTCCGGCGGTCTGATTGCGGAG
>NW_021319828.1:340642-359437 GCF_001605985.2 Dendrobium catenatum | reverse complement strand
ATTTGAACACGCATTCGATTGACAACTTACTTGGCTCACTCATTGCTTACGAGCAAGGGGTGAATCAAAGAAATCTTGATGCAGGTGAGAAAAAGAAAGAGAAAACAGTGGCACTAAAGGCACACAAATCTGACTCCGATTCTTTCGGGTCTGAGAGCGATGAAGTTGCCTTCATCTCAAGGTATTTCAGAAACTTTCTAAGGAAGAAGCAAAAGCATCATTGGAGAAAAGGTAAGGATAACAAATATTCTAAAGGATATTCTGATGTTGTTTATTATGAATGCAGGAAGCTTGGACATATGAAAGCCGATTGTCCTACACTTCAAGATCACTCAAGCAAAGGAAAAGATACCCAAGTTCAGGAAGGAAAAGAAAAGACTCCAAAAAATATTTTGGGCGGATTCTGCATCAGATTCATCGGAGAAGGAACCAAAAGATGAGACAACAAAACTGTGCTTGATGGCAGATGATCATCTCGATCAAGAAGAGGTATGTGAACTTTCCTACGATCAACTTCTTGAAATTTCTGAAAAAATTCATGCATCATATAGGAAACTCAAGAAGACACATGCAAACTTAAAATTGGAATTTTTGAAGTTACAAAAGGAGCATGCAATTATGACTAAAGATCACTCAACAATTGATTCAAATCATATGGACCTACTTGATGAATTTGATGAGTTAAACAAAAAGTATTGTGAATTAATTAAGAGCAAGTGTCACTAAAAGTCACACACCACTACAGGAAAATCACTTATTACCGGCGGAATTTTCCGGCGGTCTGATTGCGGAGCGCGCGGGGGGGGGGGTGGGGGAGCTTGGCCGGAAGTGCCCGCCGGTGCCTGGCGGGAGCGCGGGAGGGCGGGGTAGCCTGGCCGGTTGTGGGGTTCGGGCGCAGGAGCGGGGTTGGCTCTGCCGATCCATTTATTTTTTTAATTTGACGCGCGGTAATAGCGCCGGAAAACTTCGCGCCGGAAAATACCGCCGGAATTATTTTCCTACCGCGTTTTTACCAGCGGCGATTTACAACCGCCAGGAAAACTGCGCTAAACTTGCAAAAGCCAGCCGGAAAATGCCCAATTCTGCGGAAAATTGCGGCCGGAAATGGAGCTGATTTTTTCTGTAGTGCACACTCACTTGAATGCTGATTTAAGAAGTCTAAAGAGACTTAAGAAAATTGAGGAATGAGAAATGAAGTCTTACAAAAGCACAGATTTGAAAGATTCAAAATGCACTTAGATGCATGTAAAGAAACTTATGGATGAAGTTTTGATCAAAAGCAAAACCTAGGAAGATGCACTATAACTTAAACCGATTTAAGAAACCCTTTTTCCTGGAGTTAGATGTTTTTCATGTGGCATGCTAGGACACATCTCATACATCTCACTGTGTCACTATAGACACATTGGTATGGAGACCCTAAGGTGCATGATTCACAGCATACCACACATGCATTGCCTCCTACTCTTCATAAGAAGGAACCTCATGCCTGCTTGGTTTCTAATCTAACATTTGATAATTTTGTAGGAGGGATCTCACAAAGGGCCTCGTGGAGTATGTGGGTACTTTGGATAGCGGTTTGCTCTCGACATATGACGGGGGGGGGGGGGGGGGGGGGGTGGTGATGCCAATTCAATTTATTTCGTTGGAGTCCAGGAACTGGAGGCAAGTTACTCTTGGATGACAACACCACCAAGAAGGTGGTAGGCACAGGCATAAATTTGTAATTCCAAGAACCTTTTGATTGAAAATGTTTGGCTTGTAGATAGATTGAAGAAAACCTGCTCAACATCAGTCAACTTCTGTGACAAAAGCTTCATCATCGCAATTCTTGTAAATTCATGCAATGTAAAGTTTAAGTAATAACACTATTTTGCAGGGAAAGAGGATCAACAACAATCTACATGCGCTTTATATATATATATATTTATTTATTTTTCTGTCATTACACACTTTTACCTCTTAACAATCTAACTTTTAATTTTCACTCTTTCAAACACTTTGTTCTTCAACACAAACTCTTCTACACTCACTTATATATTAATTTCACAATTCAACATTTCTCTTCACCTTTCTCATTTTTCTAACTCACATTTTGCTTTCTTATATTTATATATATATTTATTTATTTTTCTGTCATTACACACTTTTACCTCTTAACAATCTAACTTTTAATTTTCACTCTTTCAAACACTTTGTTCTTCAACACAAACTCTTCTACACTCACTTATATATTAATTTCACAATTCAACATTTCTCTTCACCTTTCTCATTTTTCTAACTCACATTTTGCTTTCTTATATTTTGCAATTCCCAACTCTTAAAACATATACAAACCTTACAACTTTCTCTTATATATCACCTTTCTTCTTCACTTTATATTCTATAATACATTTAATACACTTTCCAAAAACTTTTTAAAAGATACACATTTTACTTTTCCTTTTCAAAATATATAATTTATTTCTCCCTTCATACAAAAGTCACTTAGTTTTTTTTCACATTAAGACTCTATACACTTCACCATTTACACAAACATATATTCCAACGATCATACGCACATTTTCCACATTTACATATATTTCAATTCATTTTCATTTTTCAAACTTAAATATAAAATGTATTTAACTTTTTACCTTTGAAAATTAAACACAACACAACTTCGCATAAAATCTATGAATACTTTCTAACTCATTTTTCCAATATATTTTACAAGAGACTTACAATTAGAATTAAATCTACACATTATTAAGAAACTAAACTAACAAAACCATTAAAAAAAAAAGTAAGGGTTATGAATTGCATATGACACGTGTAGTAGTTGGGATTAATTTATATGATTTTGATATAATGCCTATACATGTGTGTGTGTGTGTCTATGGAATTTTGTTCATCCTTATATCAAAAATACGTTTTTCATGATGATATTGAGAAAGAAAGTTCAAACAAAACTTTAAAATATGATTGAAAACAAAACTTTATTTAAGCAATAAATATGGATAACGTCCCACAGTATGCATACACTATTTTACAAAGGAATGAGTTTCAGCCTTTGATTGTGATTCACTGAACTTACACTTGCTGCTAATATTAAAACTCAACAGAAAATATGAGTTTACTCAATCATCAAGATACCTTTATAATTCCATCAAAGACACAAGAAATTAAGCTAATTATTAGTGAAACCAAAACATTTTTTTTTAATTTTATTCCAATAATTAAAAAGAAAACAATTAAGAGAAAAGAACAATGTAATCATCTCAAACCTATAACCTAAGAAATTTTGGATTGAGAAAATAAATTCTGATTTAATGGGAGATGAGAAAAATGATGAAGAAGAGGTAAGAAGCAATATACCTGAATTTAGTTGAGGCAAGAGAGGTCGGATGGCTAGGGCTGGAGACAACGATGGGAGGAGTTCGGCTGAAGTCGTGCGGATTGATCGTGAGGGAGGCAGCGATGGTTTTGCCTGGGCGAGACGAACGGAAAAGAGGAGATGATCGGGCTTCTGTGCGTGAAATGGAGGATGGGGCTGAGCTTTGTGCGAACAAAAGCTGACGGGAGAGGGCTCGTTTCTGTGAGATGTGCGAATTTGAGGGCTGGATTTCGGCTCTATGCGAATAGGAGAGGAGAAGGATTTTTGTGTAAGAGGAAGAGCGTATGAATCTCAGAGAGGGAGAAGTTGTTTCTCTGTATATATATTGAGAGGAGAAAGGGTGGTTGAGGGCTGGACGGGTTGAAGGGAAGAGGGCTTCAAGCGAACTGCAAGGGAGAGAGGAGAGATTTTGGATTCCTGGGCTTCTTCTCGACTGATCCAATGAGAGAGGGAGCGGTTGTTTTTGTCGAAAAAAAATAAGGGAAAAGGTTAGTGGCTTTGTGCGACTTGGGAAGAGAGTGACAGTGTGAGAGTTTGGGAGTTATTCTATGCGTAAACTGTAGATGAGATGGGGTCGTGAAAGAGAGGGTTTTTCCGAAATTGAGGGAGAGAGAGACGTGGGGCTGGTTTTGGTTTTGACAGCTTAAAGCTTTTAAAAGACTTAGTATAGTCTTTTAATCAAAGATATTATTTAAGTGTTTTATTAGAAAATTTTTAAATATTGTTGAATAGTTTTATTAAGTTATCTTTTTAGAGTCTCAATAAAAAAAATCTTTAATTAATCTAAATATTTTATCTAAGCGAATTTTTCATTAAATTTGATTAATGAAGAAATTTATATAGATTGGATTTTAATGAAATTAGAGTGTTAATTTAACAAATTTTTGTTTGAATTAAAATATTTAATTTGATTAGTTTTGATTTGATTTTAAAAGGCTCGGGGTGAGTCAATCTGGGCTAATTGGGGCTATTGAAATCGAACTTGACTCGAGTTAATTGATTTGATTCTGCTTCGATTGGTGTAGCAAAATTTAAATTTAAAAGAGTCGATTTGATATGAGTTGAGTTGAGTTTAATAAAATTCAGATTGAATTGATTTTGATTCGAGCAGAGGGTAAGTTCGAGTCGATGCTATGTCAGTGGGCGTCCACCTAAGGGAAATCCTATGGGCGATGTCTACACTAAGCTACGAAGACCTAGGTGCTAGAGTCGATACCAAGGAAATTGACCTCGAACAATGAGGTCAACAGTATCTTTTTGAATGGGGAAATAAAAGAGGATGTGTTTGTAGAAGAACCCTAAGGTTTTGAGAGTCCCTAATTTCCAAATCATGTTTTTAAATTAAAAAAGGCTTTATATGGTTTAAGGCATGCACCAAGAGCATGGTATGAGAGGCTTAGCACATTTTTACTAGAAAAGGAGTTTGTTAAGGGGAGCGTAGACACCACCCTTTTTCTAAAAAAAATAGAGATGATTTACTTATTTTTCAAATTTTTGTGGATGATATACTCTTTGGATCTCCTAATAAAAAACTTTTTGAAGAGTTCTCTAAAACAATGAGTAGAGAGTTTGAGATGAGTATAATGGGAGAGTTGTCCTATTTTTTGGGGTTTAGCATAAAATAATTGGATGATGGAACTTTTCTTAATCAAACAAAATACATAAAGGACATTTTAAAGAAGTATGAGATGGATAAATCTAAGCCAATTAAAACTCCCATGACTTCTAGTGTTCCATTGGATAATGACCCAAGTGGTAAGTCTGTTGATCAGAAGAAGTACAGAGGCATGATTGGATCTTTACTATACTTAACTGCGAGTTGACCCGACAAAATGTTTAGTGTTTGCCTTTGTGCTAGATTTAAAACCGACCCTAAGGAATCCCACCTGATTGCTGTTAAGAGAATTTTTAGATATCTTTTGGGGACCCAAAGCTTAGGGATTTGGTATCCTAGACACAACACTTCTTTTGAGATAATTGGATTTTCTGACTCTAATTTTGCAGGATGCAAGGTGGATAGAAAAAGTACTTCAAAAATTTGTCAATTCATAGGACAATCATTGGTCTCATGGTCTATTAGGAAGCAAAATTTTGTTGCACTTTCCACTGCTGAAGCTGAGTACATTGCTCTTGGAAGTTGTGTGGCCCAAGTCTTTTGGTTAAAACAATAGGTATTGGATTTAGGATTACCTGTAGGCACCATCTCAATCTTTTGTGACAACACTAGTACCATATGCATCTCTAAGAATCCTATCCAACATTCAAGGACTAAGCACATTGACATATACATCACTTCATTAGAGACCATGTGACTAAGGGAGACATTGAGATACACTATGTAACAACTGAAAATCAACTGGCTGACATCTTTACTAAACCACTGGCCTTCGACACTTTCAGCTCTTTAAGGACCAGATTGGGTGTGATTGACATAACTGCATAAACTTGATCTTCTACTTGCTTTATTTTGTTTTTAATTGTTTTTCCTTTTTGCACTTTCTTTTCTTTTTTATTTTGCTTGCTTTCTTTTGTATTAATTTTTAGCTTTCAAAAATCATCGTTGATATGATATCGTATGCCTTATCTTTGCTTTTGAATTTGTAGTAAATATTTTACATCTCTTAATCTGTTAGATGGTAAGAATATTTCGTTGATTGTGTCTCCTTCTCTAACCTATTTTAGTGGGATAGTTTTCTTTTCTAATCAAAATTCTATTTCAAATTAAAAATTGTGTATGAAATTTAGATCCTTTCTAAACTCGCTTAAGCAAATCTATCTTCTATTTATAATGCTTAAAGTCTTTTTGTCACATCAAGATTCCTCGTTAATCTTATCATTGGTTAATTAATTCTATTTTGTGGATAGTTCTTCTCTATGTTAGAGAGAGAGCCCCTATTCTTTAATATCTAGAAGATATACTCACAACTAAGAACTTTTTAAGAGTTGTAAAAGAGAATGGAGCTTGCAAAAAAAAATAGGCCAATGATGCCAACAAAAGATGCGCAATGACGCCAAATTGAAAAATTATATATCAAAAAGCAAAAGATGTGCACAAGCATCAATCAATTGACAAGAGGCATAAAATGAGCCCACTAAAAAGCAAGCTCCTCTCTCTTTTCAAATCCTTTAAAAACTTAGAAGCTTTCATGTATCAAATGCTTGATTTATATTGTTTTGAGATTGTGACAAATTACTTTCATTCATTATTCTATAAGATATTTTTTCTTAAACCAAGTAATGAATGGATTCTTGTTCCTCATATCCAATTGATTTTTTGAGTTAGGTCATTGATTTCAAAAGACAATTCTACCCTAAGAGAAAGTCTGAGCTAAGGGTAATCATGATCGGATATTCTACCGTTCTTTGGATTATTGATGTTATTAACTCATTAACTCACAAGTTTCTAAAATCAATCACATGGAATACTACATCATCTTCATGCCTTGGTAAAAAAAAAAAAGTGTGTTGTGGTTTGCTTCTGTTCTTGGTTCCCTCCTTTTTGAGATGTCAAAAGGGGAAGTAGTTTTAGGATGTGTCTTGCACCACACTGCTGTTTTTTAAATTTTTGTCGTAGTGTTTTGCTAACATAAAAAATGGGAGAATTGTTGCAAATTCAGGTCTATGAACTATGTTTTGATGATTGGCAAACACTCTTACTTGACTTGGACTATCTTTTACTACTGACTTTTCAGGCATCAAAGATCAGACGAAAAAATGGAGCCAGCTCCAGATGGGGTAGATTAGGGTTGAGTCAGTCTGTAATTTTATTTTTCCCCTCTTGAGTCAATTGTAATCCTTGGTGTGACTAATGAAAAGTAACCCTACACACACACACTTGAGAGACTTAGAATTTCTATTTTTACTTAAATCATCCAGGATGATATTTACATTGTCCAGGACGATCAGGCTTAAAACAGAAAATCTAATCAGGGGTTCTTAATTAAGGCAGCCGTTATTAACCAATCGGCCTAGACGATACGTGTATCGGCCAGGATGATAGGATCAAAATAGAAAGAAATTTCCGCCATAAATAATTAAGGTATTCTGTATTTTTGGCAATCGGCCAGGACGATCTTGGATCAGCCTGGACGATATTCACAATTATTCCTTAATTAATCAGACAAATCAAGGAAGTAATTAAGGATGATTGATACGATCACATCGTCCTGGATGATCCCAGGATCGGCCAGGACGATCTATTCAAAAACCTTAGTTTCTTCTAGACGATTAATATTGTCCAGCACAAATTCAGGGCGATGCTCTAGACGATTTTCCTCTGATATGAACTGATCGGCCAGGACGATCATGATATCGTCCTGGATGACAAAGCCAATTTTCAATCGTCCAGTTTATATTCAGGGTGATGCTCTAGCCGATCTCATGGGATTTGTACTGATCGGCCAGGACGATGTCCATATCGTCCTGGACGATATTGTCGGCAACTTACAATTAATGAGCTCCTTTGAAGCTCTTCTATTTAAGAGATCTTGTTCAACATTTTTGAACATCCTTGGCTGCTGTCTTGACCTGAGAAAACCTAATCGAGAGAGAGAGAGGGAGAGAGAGAGAGAGGATCTTATGAGCGGGAGCTTGTGAGGGGATTCACAAGGGTTGCTCAAAGCATTATTCCACTTGTTCTTCCCTAGAGTCTCTTGTCCTTGGATGGGTGGGAGAGGTAAGTTCCAGCAAGCGATTGAGGTTCTCTGCCTGCTTCAGGAAGAAGCAAAAGGAGGAAGGTTCTCTACCATGCCGGGTGTGAAAAAAAGAGGTGTTTGTAAAGGCTTCTCCGCATAGCTGTGGGGGATAAAGGAGAGTCATGATTGTAGTGCAATACTCAGTGGGTGCCTCCGGGGAGTGGACGTAGGTCGAGTTGACCGAACCACTATAAACCCTTGTGTTCTTGTTTTTACTTCTTTCGTATTTATTTTCTTCTACATTTTTTTGTGGTGAGTTGGTTTGTATTCGTGCTTTGCCTAAAGATTTTTAAATATCAATTCACCCCCCCCCCCCCCCCCCCCCTTAACCCCCCCCCCCCCCCCCTTAGTTAGCCTTGGGCAAGTTCTATAGGGCTTAACATCCCTAACAAACTTTCAGAGAATAAAGGAGGCAAGATGTTTGTGCATTCACAAGGCTTACAAGACTTGTTTGTTTTCATGAGTAGAGGAGACCTACATGATGTTGGATATATGGGTCCAAAATATACTTGGTGTAATAACAAAAGTGGAAGAGGTAGAATTTTGGAGAAATTGGATCGATGTCTTCTCAACTGTGCTGCTCTTAATATTCTCCAAACGGCGGTGGTGAGGCATCTAGGAAGACTAGCATTGGACCATTGTCCATTAGCTATTAATAAATTGGCTTCCAAGATTAAAAAGAAGATGAATTTTGTATTTGAAGACATTTGGCTATCTTATAAGGCATCGCACTCAGTGGTTCTAGCATCTTGGAGAAAAAATTCAAAAGGTTCGGATTCAGAAATTCTAAATTCTAAGTTTAGAAGAACTTTAAAATCCTTATTCTTTTGGAGTAAGGAAAAGCACAAAAATCTAATGGAGGGAAAAGAAAAGCTGAAAAAAGGAATTTTGGATTTACAAGAAGAAGAAGTTAATTCAGGAGGCCTATCAGAACTAAAGCTTCATTGTTTAAGAACTAAGATTACAGAATTTAACAACACATTGGGAAGGCTAAGCATGTGGTGGAAACAAAGAGCTAAAATTCAATGGTTGAAAAATGGAGACTCTAACTCCAAATTCTTCCATGCATTTGCCACGGCAAGGAAAAATTCTAACATAATCAATAGTGTGAAAAATGAGTATGGAATCATATGTGAAGATGAGAAGAGCATTGAAAATGTATTCATTTATTTCTTCAGCTGCAAATGGAAATCAAGGATGTGAAAATTAGATGGATGGCTGAAACCTTCAAACAAATTGGATGAAGAAGATTGCAAAACTCTGTGTAAAGAATTTACTTTAAAGGAGCTGGAGGATATAATCACAAATTTGGGGCATCACTTATTCATTTATCAAGTCTTATTGGCAAATCATAAAAGATGATGTTTGGGCTACTATAAAAGAATTTTTTAATTCGGGTTCTCTATGTCCTAGTTGGAAAGAGACCAATGAAGTTTTAATTCCCAAAGTAGAGAATCCAACGAATCCTGTTAATTATCGACCAATAAGCTTGTGTAATGCTGTTTATAAAATAGTGGCCAAGATGTTATTAAACAGGACGAGTTTCTTATTTCCTAAAATCATCTCAGAAGAACAACATGCTTTTATCAAGAGTAGGTCTATGTCTGATCAAGTTCTTCTTGCTCAAGAATTGTTTAACAAGTTCAGACATTCTAAAGCTAAGGAAGGTATGGTGGCTATCAAAGTTGATATGGAATAGGCATATGACAGCATGTGTTGGCCTACTTTGGAAAAAATTTTGGATTGGTTTCGATTTCCAAATAAGTTTTCTAAATTAATTTTGGAATGTGTTGTTAATCCAAAATTCTCCATTTTGATTAATGGTGGAAGTTCAAAATGGATAGAGGCTGGTTGTGGATTTAGACAAGGATGCCCTTTATCTCCATTCCTTTTCGTCTTCTGTTCTCAACTTTTGACGAAAGAATTTGGGCATTTAGGAAAGAAGATTGGTGTAAGAATCAATTCAAATGGACCATTGATCTCTCACTTAATGTATGGTGATGATATCATGATATTCTCTAAAGCTAATAAGAAGTGTTTGAAGAAAGTTGTTAAGATCTTGAAGAACTATTGTAGTTGGACAGGACAAAAGGTTAACCTTCTTAAATCGGCTGCTCTTTTTAGTAAAAATGTGAAAAAAAGCAAATGCAAATCTCTTCTCAAAGCTATAAACTTTAGAATGGTGAAAGAAATGGAATATTTGGGAGTCAAGATTGCTCTTAGAAGGCTGGTCAAATCTGATTTTAACAAAATTATTACAAAATCTGCTGCTAAGATGAATATATGGGGTACTAAGTTTGTTTCTCTTGCTGGTAAAATCTCTTTGATCAATTCATCTTTTCTCTCATTGCCTATTTATCAATCCAGCCACTCTTTGATCCCTTTGAGAGTATTATATGATGTTGAGAAGATGTGTAGAGAATTTCTTTGGAATAAAAGAGATGGTAGTTATGGAATGCATTATGTGTCTTGGAGCTCTTTGTGTAAACCAAAAAATAAAGGAGGTTATGGTTTACAATCAATAGTGGAGAAATTGGGTCCTTTGAGATCTAAATATGCATTGAACTTTATTACTAAACCAAACTCTCTGCTAAACAGAGTTTTAAAACCAAATACGGGAATGATTTATGGAATGTTCATAACAGAGCTAGCTGGTCTTCTACTGGAAATTGATCTAGAAAGGCTCGGAACATCTACTTCCCATTATGAGATAGAGGATTGTTAGTGGTATAAAAGTCGATACTTTCAAAGATACATGGATTCTGGATAAAACTATAGAAAAATGGCCAACCTTTGTTACAGTTTTAGATCCAGAATTTTGTCATCTGTCAGTTTTCTTGTCTGAAGGAGAGTGGAACAGAGAAAAATTGAAGCAATGTTTTGGTCTTTCTCTTATTGAATTAATTATCTCAATTCCTATTCATTCAAATCAAGATGAAGATGAGCTTGAATTCATTCAAAAACTATATGGCAGAACTATAACAAGTATAGCTTATGAGAAAAAATTTGATAACATCAGAATAGATGAAAGCTACAGCTCGAGAAAGAAACTGAAGCTTAAGCCAAAAATTGATATATTCTGGTGGAGATTAAGCAAAAATAGCATTCCTACTTATGCATTCCTTTTGCATAGGAGACTAGCTGAAAGTGGATGTTGCCCGAGAGGCTGCATGGAGTTGGAAGATACAGAACATGTGATTTTCAAATTCTATTTGATTAAAAAGGTTATAAAATTGCTGGCTGATTGGCATTTTATAATTCCAAATTTTGATTCTATAGATGGTTGCTATCAGGTTTTACAGAACTTGACTTCTTCAAATCATTTTTTTGGAAATCTACTTTGTTCAGTAGTGTTCTACTACTGGAATAGTAGAAACAAATTTGTCCATGGAGGGAAAGATGACACCGGTTACACTATTGCTACAAGAGCCATTATACAAACTGTATCATCATTTGATACTTGTTTAATCCGAAAAAACTGGGATGCTAATCAGCTATTTAATCTATCTAAATCTTCTTGGCATCCTCCTCCTCCGGGTGTGATCAAGGTAAATATTGATGCTTAAGTTTTTCCTAACAACAAAATCGGTATTGGTGGTATTTTCAGGGACTGTAAAGGCCGTGGATTATTAGATTTTGGATTTAAATGTCTTCATTGGGATTGCTCACAAATGGAGCTATTGGCAATCCTAGCATTGAGAGAATATATCCAAGATTGGATGCTTGAAGTTAAAGGTATAGTGATTGAAGGTGACAATTTTAATGTCATCAAAATATTTCAAAATGCCTTTAATAAACCTGTTTTTGATAAAGAATTTCTAAATCCTAAGGATTTATATTTTCTTTTTAAATTCAAGCATGTTATCTTTTCTTTTGTTCATAGAAGTTGTAATAAGTTAGCTGATCTTTGTGCTAACTATGCTCATTTTTCATCATTCTATTGGGATGATTTATCTAGGAATAAAGTTTCTCCTTCATTTCTAGAGTTATTGAAGGAGGATTCTTCTTGTAAATAATTGATGCTTAATAAAAATTTTGCTTTTGACATTGTTAAAAAAAAAAAGAAGGCCAATAACAGGAAGTCTGATTCTTTCGGGTCTGAGAGCGATGACAATGCCTTAGTCACAAGGTAATTCAAAAGCTTTCTAAGGAAGAAGCACAAGCATCATCAAAATTGGAGAAAAGGTAAGGATAAAAAATATTCTAAAGGATCTTCTGATGTTGTTTTTTTTAATGTAGGATGCCTGGACATGTCAGAGATGATTGTCCTACACTAGAAGATCACTTAAGCAAAGAAAAAGGTGAGGAGAAACCCAAGTTTAGGAAGGACAAAAAGAGAGTTTAAAAGGCATTTTGGGCAGATTCTGCATCTGATTCATCGGAGACTGAACCTGAAGATGAAACAACAAACTTTTGCTTAATGGCGGAAGATCATCTTGATCAAAGTGATGAAGAAGAGGTATGTAAACCAACTTATAATCAATTGTTCAAAATTTGTGAGAAAATTCATGCATCATACAAAAAACTAAAGAAAACAATGCTGGCTTGAAGTTGGATCTTTTAAATATACAAAATGAGCATGAAATCATTCTCAAAGATCATTCTATGATTGATTCAAATCACATGGATCTACTTGATGAATTTGATGATTTAAATAAAAAACATTCAGAATTAATTGATGAGCATGATGCATTAAAAGCTTCACACATCTCACTCAAATCTGATTTGAAGAAATCTAAAGAGATAGAGCGCAACTTGAGGATTGATAATAATGCTTTAGAAAATACTAACTTGAGTCTTAAAAATGAATTGGACTCAATTAAGAGAAATTGGATGACACCCACTTTTGATCTAAAGCCAAGACCTAGGAAGATGCATTACAATTCAAACCATTTAATAAATCCTTTTCCTGGTGTTAGATGCTTTTCATGTGGCATGCTAGGATACATCTCACACACTTACACTGTTCACCATAATACACACTGGGTGTGGAGACCAAAATTGCATGATTCAAAACATAGCACACAAGCATCGCTTTCTACTATTCATAAGAAGGGACCCAAACCTTTTTGGGTTCCTAAAGCTGACAATTGTTAATTCTTGCAGGAGTGCTCTCACCAAAGACCTTGTGAGAAGCATAGGATACTTGGACAAAATGGAGGCTCGCAGCTCATAAATTGCTTAAAGTTGCTGCTTCACAATTTCTTGAAACGCTTTGTTAACTAAATGATTTTTGTGTTTGTTTTTCATGCTAGTTTTTTGTTGTTTTAACTATTTTTTTCTTTGATTTTCTATATGATGATTTTTCAAGATTTTTAAATTTTGGAGATTTAATGCCAATGATTAGCACCTCTAAATCAGTTAAAGGGAGAAACACCGTTGATTTCTTTCCCTCCTAACCTCTTTTAGTATGTATAATTTTTCTCTTCTAAAACAAAAGTCTAGCTCATTTTAATAAATGGTTTTTGAAATTAAGATCTTTTTTTTATCTTGATACAATAATCTATCCTATATATAATGTCCAAAGTTTTTATATATCTTTCAAGTTAATTGAAATCTTGCCATTGCATATATCATATGATTTTGATTATGTTTTGTGACTAGTTCTTCCCTATGTTAGAGAGAGAGCTCCTATTCTTTAAAATCTGAAAGATATACTCACAACTAAGAATCATTTTTAAGAGATTATAAAAGAGAATTTAGCTTGCAAAAATAAAAAAAATGGGAAGTAGCAAAGACGCCAAATTGAAATAAAAAGAGTATACACAAAAGTTTATCAAAAATTAAAAGATGCTCAAAGAGCAAATCAAAGTGGCAAGAGGCATAAAATGAGCCCAATAAAAGCAAGCTATCCTCTCTTTTCCAAACTTTTAAAACTTAGAAGAACTCATGGGTTATTTAATATTTTCAAAGGCTTGATTTCAAATTCCATGATTGAGACAAATTACTTTGGTATATTATCTATGAGATATTTTCATTGTAACTAAGTTTTAAATGGATATTTTTTTACCCAATTAAGTTATTCTGAGTTAAGCCTTTTGTTTTCAAAAGATAATTTTTACCCTGAAAGAAGTTTGAGCTAGGGATTAACAGGATCGGAAAGTCTACCGTTTTCAAATTGTGACATTGTTAACTAATTAATGTTTTGAATCTCTAAAATTTAATGTTTTGGGAAATCTGTCATATGGACGCTTTGCTAAAACTAAAAAAAATTAAAAAAATAGAAAAATAAAAAACAAAATTTTTTTCTTTGCTAGTTTTTAGTTTTTTTTTTTATTATTATTTTTTTCTTTTATTTATTTTTGGGGCTTTCTCTGATCATCTCCATCTTTTCTTGGTTTCCAATTTCATGTCACATCATCCTGGCCGATATCACTTTCATCCTAGACGATATGATGATTTCTCTTCAAAATTCTATATGCTGAACTTTTTTGAGCTTGTTATAAATCATCATCCTGGATGATACCTTATCATCTTGGATGATCTGATCGAACTCTGTTATAATCATCTTGATCATCTTTGTCGATATAATTTTTGTCCTGGCCTATGCATTTATGGTCATTGTTCTGTCTGATACACTAGATCGTCCAGGATGATCCACCTGTCAGTACCTTTAAAATCCTTAAAGTTGGCCCCAGATGATCCACTATTGTGCAATCGTCCCGATCGATCCACTTTTCGTCCTGGACGATACACATGGAACAGATTTAAAACATTTTAAATTTGGCCGGTACGATCAATTATTGTGCATCATCCTGGACGATACACCTAATCGGCCCGAATGATCTGCTTTTTCAATGGTCATCCGGCTTGACTTCTCAGGACGATCGCCTGTGTCTAATCGTCCTGGCCGATATCTGATCGGCCTTGACGATCGGACCATCTTTTTGACCAATCAGCATGTATGCAATAATTGTACCATATCATCTTGGATGATTCTACGATCGTCCTGGACGATGTGGCTGTTTCTTTAAATTCAAGCCCTTCCAGCCATTATTTTTCACCTCATGCTTCTCCTCTCTTATTTGCTTATTGTTTTTCTGTTATGGCTAGTGGAAAGTGAGTTCAAAAAACTTTTGGGAGCTCTTCAAGGGCTATGCTTGATCCTCATTTTTGGGAAGCGGAAGATCAAGCTGCTTACCACCATTATAAGGAATGCAGCATTACTCTTTCAAGAACGATCAATCCTGCCTACCTTTCTTATCCGGTACTAGATCTTTTTGCCCATACCTCGCTTTGCTTCATTCTTACCCTCACAATCCATTTTTCTTCTGAACTTCTTCTTGAATTTTTTTCAAATCTTTGCATAAACTCTGCTTATACTTCCCTGACCTCCTATGTGAATCGACGCCCGGTCGAAATCACATATCAGGACTGTGCTGAACTATTGCAGCTATCCACCACCGGGGATAAGCTGCATACCATCATCTCAGATCCTAATTTTAACTGGTCCACTGCAAATCATTTCCTTCGCCAGACCAACGCACCCTTTCATGTTGGAGATACTAGCACTTTAGTCAAAGATGCTAGGACAATCCAGCATGTCCTTTGCACTTCCATCATTCCAAAAGTCAAAGACCGAGTCCATATCACTCCTCTGCTTTCTCTGACTACCTTTTACATTATGACCCATAGAGAATTTAATGCTACTGACCTTATTTTTTGTTACATTGATCATTTGATAATAATCTGCGACCCAAGTCATAAGAGGAAACCCAACCTAGCTTTAGGAAATCTCATAGCTTATCTTCATGAAACTAAATATTAACTTCAATATCCTGCTCATTACGACCTTCAGCCTCCTTGCTACTGTTGGTGGAACTTTGAAAAAAGGTTTTGAAAAATATTAGTTTTCTTTGGAAATTTTAAAATCTAGATTGAATTCTAATTCTAGAGTCAAATCAACTCGGTAGAAAAAGTATATCATCCCAAAGGACGAAAATAAAATTCCATAATGGTGTTCAGACTTAGAATTATGAACCTCATCTTGAATATCATGACCAGATTCTAAGGAGAACTTTGCATGGCCCTAGGGGAACAAGGAAAAGTTCAACTAAATCTTTAGTTATGATATTCAAGAAGTGTGATCATCGAATTCACATCCAAAGCCTTATCAAAGAAGGATGTATCTCCCCAAAGGGAGATAACACTTTTCAATGGTGATTCTTCTAATGTAATAACAACGATCATTCTTTAACTTTTCCCAAAGAAACCTAAGAAGATTTTTAAAAAGATTAATTTTGAAATCAGGTGCGTGTGGTTCCAAATCTCCTACGAGCGCAAGCCCTCGTAGTTAATTACATCGTAGGGAGACAAAGTCCCATACGAAAACTCTTGATTAAAATAGTAATGAAATTTTGTTAGATTTTCTAGGAGTGATATAAAAAATGAATAGGATTTTTGGAAAATCAAAAGGGAATGGATCAAGATTGAACATTTATTAACAGAATCGAGGGAAGAGAGGTAGGGGACACCTTGAGATTCCAGAACCATCCGGAAGTTTCCCAACTTAATCTAAGTTTTGAGCTTTATGTTTTATGATTGAAATGAAGCTTTAATTAGAGTTGAGCATTTTATTAGTAATTTGGGATTATATTCCCGAAATTTTGGGTCTTATAATCAAAAATCTGCCCCGGATCCTAAATCTAAGTTGGACACTGGACCACAGTCGTCCGAACCTAACTAATGCAATGTAATGCCTGGACTTACCCCAGCCTGGATTGGGGAGCAAGCTAACCACCTAATTGATTTAAAAGAGATGAGTCTGGTCTTTTATGAAAGAGTGGTAGGGATGTTGTACTTAAAGTTTTGGAGAGTTAGGGCCGACATCTAAAATTTTTCCTAATTGGCCCCTTTGACTTATGTTGGGTGCTAAGATGCTAAAACTGATGCAATTAAAATTTTGACTCTTTTAATTTGTTTGTAATGCAATGCATGCTGGTCGACGACTCCCAAATCAAATATGCTTGAAATTTTAAAAACATACTTATAAAATATTTTTTTTTAGAAGACTGGACTTCCCACGGTCCGGCACCTCGTCCTCATAGGACAGACTATCCAAACTTTACCCGCAGGCGGGGAAGGGTCTAAAGCAAGGAAAGAGTAGTCCAGAAATATGCATGCGACCCCGGGGTCGATCCCCGGATAATTCCCTAGATTCGTTATCTTTCTATGTTATTTAGGCTCACTAAAATTGTAGACATTTAAGATTTTGAGTAGAAAACTTTCACATCCTCACGAGTCTCACGTATCCAGGAAAAAACAAAAGCGGCACATAATTGCCAAAAAACTAAGAAAAGCATGTAATCCTAAAGGCAATCAATTCAACACATCAAATATAAATTAACTAATTAATAAATGTCCATAGGCAAAATTTCCTTGCTTATTACAAATCAGGGTTTTGCAAAAAGTAGAGTGGCCGGGTACCACTGACAACAACCCGGATTTTAGGCCTAATAATGACGCAAGTTATTTTGAGTGGGATACTCTCAATCTTCAAGTCTTCAGTCTTGTTCTTCTTTGGACTCCTTTTCTTCAAACCCCTTGGATTCTTCGTGGTAAACTACCCAAATGGATAAGAGGGCACTTTCCTTTAAAGGGGAAGGCCACCCTTTCCTCTTTGGGTATAGAAAAAGTATGATCCAAATTTGGATTTTCAAATGGAAAAGGAATGTTTCCCAAAGGGGCATCCTTTCCTCTTTTGGAATCCAAACTTTGGACCTATGTATCCCAGCTCATAATTAACTTTTACAACACTTGACAATTGCATAAATTACATTTATATCAAAAATTAAAAATCTAGGCTCACCTGCAGGGTTATCCTAAGCAGTTAATACATATAAAGAGTTATTCCCAAGCAGTTATATATATGCAGAAAAAGATAAACACACTGGCCACGCTCCTTTTATTTGGGGGCTTTAGCAGCTGAAGCACCTTTGCAAAGAATTTATAACATTTATGAATTTTTTTATGAATTTAGCCCCCTTCTTATTGCCCTGCATGAGCGTGGCCATCTGTAGAAGACTGTGTGAACATCCAGATCGTACCTAACCTAAGGGTAATCTAATCGCCAAACACATCAATCCATCCACAGAGTGCTAAAAAAAAATAAGCAGACACATCAAAGCAATTTCATCCACAACATGTAGTGAAAACTACGAAAAATCTGGCACACAGCAGTAAAGTAAACACCGGCCTAACCTAGATCTAGAGTTGGTTGTCCTAGCACATCATCTAAAGTGTGTGAGAAAGGTCGTGTGGCTGGGGTAGATCCTAAAGTGGGTTATTATTTGAAGTTGTCTAAAAGTCTGAGTTTGTTAAGGCTTAAAAGGGATTTAGATTAAGATTTAAATATTAGTAGATTAAGAATTTTAATTAAACATATTTTAAAAGTTAATTGATTGCTACCTTTGTTTCACACCGAGGCCGTGAAGTTTATTTCACCTTCCTTGGGGCTAAGCTAATAGCCTCGTAGGCCTGGGTTACCCAGTAGCAATCGGGGTTGATTAAGTTATTTAAATTGGTTGGAATCAAAAGAGTGGATTGATATTAAAGGGAGTTGGTTACTGATTTTAATGGGTTGGTTGAGAATTTTATTATCCTATTAAAAAAATTCTGGAATTTAAGGGAGTTAATAGATTTTGGAGGCTATCCAGATGTGCTAACTAAGGGGTCAAAACATGACTTTCAAAATTAGAGTTAATATTAAAGGTTTCAGATTTTTAA